>NW_028124149.1:0-32350 GCF_965194825.1 Balaenoptera physalus | reverse complement strand
GTCTAAGGAAGCTTGAAGTGTTGGTCTATCTGTTGACCACGTTGCAGGTAAATGCGTCGAGGCATGGGCTGAGGCATTGCTACTACTGGGAGGTGTGTTCCCAGAACTAGGAACAGCCCTGTGAAATGCCTATTGGTTCTGCCTGGAGACAGGGGCAGACTGGAAAATGACAGCCTGGGAAGGAGGTGTGGTGTCCATAGGTACAGTGCCAGAGCTGCTGCCTGCTGAAGCATTGGTGACGGCTGAGGCCGTAACTGGGGGGCTGGGGAAAACAGGAGCCGAATGGAAAATGACAGCCTGGGAAGGAGGTGTGGTGTCCATAGGTACAGTGTCAGAGCTGCTGCCTGCTGAAACATTGGTGACGGCCGAAGCCGTAACTGGGGGGCTGGGGAAAGCAGGAGCCGAATGGAAAATGACAGCCTGGGAAGGAGGTGTAGTGTCCATAGGTACAGTGTCAGAGCTGCTGCCTGCTGAAGCACCGGTGACGGCCGAAGTCGTAACTGGGGGGCTGGGGAAAGCAGGAGCCGAATGGAAAATGACAGCCTGGGAAGGAGGTGTGGTGTCCATAGGTACAGTGTCAGAGCTGCTGCCTGCTGAAGCACCGATGCCGGCCGAAGTCGTAACTGGGGGGCTGGGGAAAGCAGGAGCCGAATGGAAAATGACAGCCTGGGAAGGAGGTGTGGTGTCCATAGGTACAGTGTCAGAGGTGCTGCCTGCTGAAGCACCGATGATGGCCGAAGCTGTAACTGGTGGGCTGGGGAAAACAGGAGCCGAATGGAAAATGACAGCTCCGGAAGGGGCAGCTGTGTCCATGTAGACGCTAGGCTGCAAGGTCACACTTCCAGATGCCGTGACCATGCTGGTGGAAGGGATTGCCACAGAAGTCCTGGGCTGCCCAGTTACAATAGGGGGATTGATGGTAGGGGCTGTAAGAGGGGTAGGTAAGTATAAAGGAGGGGTAGGAGCTACACAGATGGGTGTTGGGGGTTCTTTTTCATGGGACGGTGGCTGGACCTTCCTCACGTTCTTGGGGATCTTTTTCCAGCGACACTTAATGTTCTCCTCCAAGGTGCCTGGGTGTTTGGCAGCAGCTAAGCACGGAAGCTTAGGAGGAGGGGGCAGCTCACCTCGATCCCACGTCAGTGCCTCGTTCCCCGACGGGGGCGACCTCAGCCCTGGCAGCGGCAGAAAAAGCGGCAGGGGAATCTTCCGCTTCCAGGGCCTACTGCTGGTAGATAGCAGGGAAGAGGAGCTTCTTGTTGGGATGCGTGAAGACTCTTCACGCTGCAGCTCCTTCCCAGACGTCAGTGAACCTGGTGATTTGGGCCGGTGGTCTTCACCCAGCACTTTTTTTGTTGGCCTCTCCAGCAGCAGGGAGCAGCATGCGGTTGGGGCAGAGGACAGCACGGCATGGGATGGGGCCTTCACCTCCCTCTTCTCACCTCCATCCCAGGCTGTCATTTTCCGTTCTGCCCCTGTTTTCCCCAGCCCCCCTCTCCTCAGTGGGAGGTGACTGGATGGTACCGGCTTCCTGACGTTGACTCCCTGCTCAGGGCAGAAGGCAGGCGCTGGAGCAGCAGGGTGGTCCCGGTCAGATGTGGCAGCCTCCCAGGAGGGCAAAACCAGCGGGTGACAGCCCACCGGGGCCCCACGGCGGGGCGGGCGGCGGGGCCGGCGGCCGTGGCGGAGCCAGGTACGAAATTTGCATAGTAAATTGCCCATGTAGGACCGGTTGTGCGCCAAGCGATCCGAGAACAGAGTGTGAAACTGGGAGAGCTTCTCCTTCGCTTCACCTCCTCTCAAGGTCTAGCACGCACTGGACACTGGATGGCTCAGCCTGGCGCTTGTGACATGTCCATTGTACTCGTCACAGAGAAAGGGCGGGCGGGGCAGGGCGGGGGGTGGGGGGCGCATGCAAGCCCAGCCCCTGGAGAAACCCCGGCTCAAGGGCAAAGGGCGGGGCCCCAGTGCCCGACCCCTTCTGGACTTTCTAGTGGCTGGGACTTCTCGCTGTGGGTGGCAGGTGTTTGGCACCGGATGGACCACCATGCGGAGACTGTTGGGGACTGTGGAAGCCTTCTCCTCCAGAGCTCACCCTGCCTGGGCACCGGCTCTGCAGGCCCCTCAGCCCTGCGTATGTATCGGCCAGCCCTTCCCCCCCAAGGGGCCCAGGGACCAGAGCCTGTTCAGAGCTGAGTGCAGGAGGCACCCAGAGCTTGCCAGGCTGTGGCCCGCCTCCTCCAGGGACCTCCCCAGCTTCTCTGCGAGGCCTGATGACGGGAGCACCTTCTCCAGGGCTGCTCAGCTGCCAGCATCACCATGAGCCAGGTGGCGAAGGTTTCTGAGCAGGGGATGCAGAGCCCTGACCCGCCTGGGTGCTGCAGCCCACGATGTCCCTTCCTGGCAGATAGGTTCTTTCTTCACTTCCTTTTCGAAATTTGGTAAAACAACATTTAAACCTTCGACTGTTCTTCAGGTTATACAGATGGTAGTGGCTTAGCTAGGATTCGAAGCAAGGCTGTGTGATTCCAGAGCTCGTGCTCTGGACTGTGGCGCCTCCTTATCATATATGCTTCATGTGTTACTTTTGTTTTTTTTTCTTGTGGCCCTCATGGTACTTAGCCCTAAGTGCCATACGTGTGATGAACACGTACACTGCCCTGTAGGAGGTCTTCTTTTGTTCAACGCATGAATTGGTCATCCACCACACGGGGTTCTAGTCTCAGAAGATACAGGTCAGGGAGCACCAGCTGTCAGCATAGCAGCGCCCCACATTTCTAATTGAGGCTTGCAGCCCAGATTTTCCCTTTGGTCTAGTGTGAAGGATCCAGATATGTAAAGCTTATATTCTAGACAAATCATGGACTATCCGGAAAGAAATTCACCAGTAAATTATTCCAGTTTCTCTGGCCTTCCTGGAGTATATCCAGTAAGGCATCTCATTCATGTCTGGCAAGCAAATATATCGTTTATTGCAACTTCATCGTGGAGTGATGTATTGGTTTAAAGTACGATCAACACAATTTGGTCATTGTGAGTATGCCAGCTGGGTCCACTGTTTACTACACATATGTAACTCTAGCGATTCTTACGCCCAAGAGAGGAGACATACTCTTGGGTGTCTAGGGCAAGGGAAACATGTGTTGTTATTCAGGAGCTGGAAGCTTCAGCATGACAGGAAAGAATTGAAAAATCCTGGTCTACACATGACTTTACCTTGTTTGAAACTTGTTTCTTTGGCTTGCTTCATTGGAGTGTTTTCTGTCTCCTGGGGCTGACATTGTGTGTTATGTATCACGCATGTGACATGTAGAAGTTTCAGAACCCAGAGTCATATAGATCAATAAAAATGTATTTATATATTTTAGTTTAAAATCTATTGAAAATAACACTGGGCATAATTCATATATTCCAAAATTAGTTTGACCCTCTGCCCATGAGATTCTTTTTATGATATGTGACAGCTAATTTGGACTTCCATCCCCAATAAACTTTGAGGTTTGAGGACACAAAAGGTTTTGCTCAGACCTAAATTCTGTCTGAAAAAAAGGGCTAAATATTATAAGCCCTTTCTAACCTCTCCAGGAGCAGAAATGATTTACAGCTGTGGCATTGAACCATAGTTCCTTGATCTCATTTGAGAAGAGTTCTGTAAGAAACGATGTCTTGATTTTTGTTTGTTTTGTTTGTTCCCTGTTTTCTTGTCTTACTTACCAACAATCCATTGTAATTCATGAGTTAGTATGGCAGCAGGCTGGGTGTTCCCTGGAGCTCATTAAATGAACTTTTGTTCCTAAACTGATGTTTGTCTGCTTGTTTTCAGCCCCTCTTCTTTCCTCTGCCCTTTACTATAACCAGAGCTCAGCAAAAGCTGACTGGCTTTGTGCAGACCCTACTTAGGGTAGTCTTTTCTTAATTATTTTATTCATGGCTCCTCCATTTCATTGTTTGCCTTCTCAAAATGTGTTGCAATCTTTCTGTGGTTGATGACTTCCACAATGTCTTGGCTTTTATTGGTTGCTTAATTTTGGTATTTCTACAGTTTTATTTAAATATGGTTTCAGGAGGAACAGAAAGTAAATGTTTCCTAGTCTGCCATCTTGCGCTGAAAATCCCTGTTGATTTTAGCATCCAGTGTTCCCATGGGAAAACACCCAACCCTGGCATTAATAGATGTAACACTCAAGATTTCAGCTTTTCTTGAGCAATCACTAAGGATTTAATATGTGGTCATTTCTAATGGGAAAATAATAACTGTCTCATGGAGTTGATTTGAGGATTAAATTAGATAATGAACATGAAAATGCTTTGTAAGGTTTAAAAATCTATAAAAATGTTTTGTGTTATTATTTGATTGTTTATGTTCTGTTCTGTTCATTCCACAGAATCATCTTGAGAACACATACTGTTTTTTATGTACCTGGTATATATCTCAATTAGTTTGAAGAATTTCCCAGATACCTGTTAATAGGTAGTTCTCCAATTCCAATCTTGCCACGTCCTGTACCACATAGGAATTTGATTTCTCTTTCTTTCTCTGGGTTGTTCAGAACCCAACGAAAGAACAATGGAATGGCATCAAAGAGATCAGGGTTCTTGACCCAGATTTACCATAAAATAATTGTGTCCTCTTGGGAAAATTATAGTTATTCTAGGCCCCTTTCCTTTTCTTTACTTTGACAGAGCTGCACTAGATGACCCCAAATAACATTACACTCTTTCAGTCGTAGCTTAGATGTGATTGGTTTTCTGAAACAAATGAAGACAATGACACGTGAAACCGTGCAACATCTCTGTAACTATGTTTTCTTAGAGTTGCCTCCATTGTACACATGATAAGATGGCTGAGCACAGAAGCAGATGTTTTGACCAGAGGTTCCGGAGTAAATGGAGCTAAACCACAAGTTTCCTTCTTTCCTGACGCTCACTTAGCCACAACATAGGCTGCTGAATATTAAGCTGTAAAGTATATTATCAGTATAGTTTAAAAGAAGCTGTTCTTCTAGGATTTCCAATTAATAGCAGGAGGTTTTGAAATCCTTAAAAGATCATCTAATTTTGTGAGATTTACGGCTCTATTTTCCTGTCAAGCAAGTTGTATTAGTGCCAGACAATCATCTGAGCTTCTGGATGCTTCTCTGAACCTCTTGAATTTTTCTTCTTGCTATCTGGAATTCATTCCAGATAAGCCTTTTTGTAGAGAGTATGTACAGACTTGTCTATTTTCATGTAAGAAAGCGATGCAGTGAGTCAGGATGGGGGTTAAGCCCTCATTCTCAGAGTGGTATTGAGCTCCTGGTGAAATATAATGATCATTTCCTCAGAATAGAAAAGCAGTTATCTCAAGTTTTTAATGCCATTAACTATTTATACATTTATGTATAATACATATATTTATTGTACCTACGAGGTGTGTTCTCTTTGGGAAGTACAAAGCTATTTGAGACATAGGTTGTTAATTTTTTTGTTTTCCCACAAATACTGTGACCCTTTGAGCAGGAAGGTCTATATTTTACTAACATCTAGAACAAGCAGCTAACACGGTATCTAAGATGTAGTCAATAAATATGAAATAGATAAATGAACACATTTTAAAGGAAGGGCCAGGACATGAACAAATAGAAAATTTTCATGTTCAGTCACAAAGCCACAACAGACATAAAAATGATACAGACAACAAGTGCTACGGTCATTCAAAGAAGGCATAGAATAGATACAATGAGGATCTCCTCTATGGCACAGGGAACTCTACTCAATATTTTGTAATAACTTCTAAGGGAAAAGAATCTGAAAACGGAATCACTGTGCTGTACACCTGAAACTGACACGACATTGTAAATCAACTATACTTCAATTAAAAAACAAACAGACAACGACAACAACAAAAAACCAAAGAGGTCGTAGAAGTTCTTATGAGATTCCATAAGAGAAGAGAAGCCAAATGAGGACAGGAGAGAAGGCTTTTGAATCAGTTCAGAGGAGAAGTCACAGAGGAACTAGTGTTTGACCTGAACTTGAGATTAAGATTAAGATGAATTAATCTTAATTAATTAAGATTGCAACACAGGGATATTACAGATGAAGGTAATCACATAAACTTACTATACTGAAACTTGCAGAGGTTATGAGTGTTGTTCAAGATCCCAACGCAAGTGCATTGTGGAATCAGAATTTTAAGTGAGACCTAATGAACTAAAAACAAACACAAAAACAAGCCCTTCCTGTGATAACCACGTTGCCTTTGAAGTCTTTTTTTTGGTGGGTTGGTAGAAACTGGTTCCAGTGTTCTGCACAACTGTACATTGTTTCTTGCAGGCATGACTAGTTCTGTCCCCCCGCGGCCCCCTACCCCCGAGTTGATCCTCAAAGTTTCCTTTAGAATGGACTTGCTAAAACGCAGACATGCAAGTATTCATGACGCCTGTGGCCAATCGTTTCTCCTGCCATTGCCTACTTCGCTTCTGGATTATGTGAACAATTCACTGTCTTCATTTATGCTTTTCCCTCCTCCGAGAATTCCTTTCTCCCTATGGGGCACCTGGGACACCCACTTCATTTTTCAAAACTCAATTTACATATTATGTCTTTTGTGCACTCTTCTTTTTAGTGTTGTGATCACACGCTCCTTTTTGCTACCCTTGCACTTCTGCATGCCTGATTGTTGCACTCGCTACACTGTATTGTGACTGTAGTTTTTACATATCTCTGTGTTCTCCTAGGCAACATTCCTTTGGGCCAGGGACTACCTTTTTACATCTATTGATGCTGCCTTAGCATGTTACTTGTTGTGAAGTAGTTAGTTATAAAAATGAGATTGGAATAAATTAAAAATTGTTATGTACATATTACTTATTATCACTTTACAGATATAACAGGAAAAAATATTAATGTTGGTGCTGAAAGTTCACTTCTAGTAAGCGGTGGTGGTACTTGACTCTACTTATCATATTTTCCCCACTATTTTATATCTTTCTACCTGATAGCTCTTCTTTATTTCCATCTATGTTTCTTTATTGCTAAACCAAGAAAAACAGGTATGAGGGTAGGGCTAGGCCATACTTGGCTGGAATAGTAAAGAAATTGTGTGGGGTTTTGGTGAGAAAATCCTGAAGCATAGAGGTCTGCATCTTCCCTTTGAGGCATGTGGAGGGGTCTGCTTCTAAAGAGTTTTATTAGCGACTAGTCAAGATGCTTTTGCACAAGGCTCCTGATTAGCTGTTGGTATACTAAGAGTGAATCAGAGTTAGCGTAGTTTCTGATTTCTTTTACATTGTCAATGTGGATGATCATTTTTTACTGCTGGGGGTGGTGGTGATGGGGAGTGAGGGAATGTTCCTTTCCTGCTCCTGATGGTTCAGTCCCGTCAAGAGAGCTCTTAGGGTCATTTCAGCCCTGCTTCTTTACTGACTCTGCCCCAGGGTGATCAAGTGACTTATATAGAAAGCTTGAAAAGAATTAAGTGAGCATGCTTGCCTTGACTAATTCTGTCCTCTCCCTTGAGAGTGTGAGTGAGTGTCTTCTGTTTCTCTCATTCTGTGTATAACGAGTTAGTAAATCTGCCCAATTCTGGGATTCCGTTATGTGATCATTGCGTTCAAACTGGATTCTCAAGCCAGGGTTATCAACAGTAACAGGAATATTCGGCCCTCCATCTTTTCTCTTTTATCTTATTTCCTAATTTATTCCAAACCAAATGGAATTAAGGCATTGTACTTGCTGGAAGGTAATGAAAAGACCCTAACATTTGGTGCATTACCTGGGAACACTGAGAAATAAAAAGAAAGGAGCAGGCATTTTGGAGAGGAAAATGTCCATGTGGAAAATATTTTGGTACTGCCAAGGAAGGTAGTCTAGTGCCTTGGTCTTTAATGTATGGTGGGAAGTTGAGACCTTTGACTGTTTGAAAATATTTAGGTTTGTGCAGTAAACTGCTGAAGCCTAGAAAAGGTTTAATGCATGCTGTATAAGTGTCCTCCGTGCTTGCTGGGAGACTAATAAAGTTGGAGGCTTAACACAATAGAAGTTTACTATCTCACAGTTGTAGAGGCCAGAAGTGTGATATCAAGGCGTCAGCAAGGCTGCTCTCCCTACAGATGCTCTAGGGGAGATTCTATCCCTGCCTCTTTCAGTTTCTGGTGGTTGCCAGCTTCCTTGGCTTGAGGCCACATCACTCAGTTTTTGTCTCTGTCTTCACATCACCCCCTTTCTGTGTCTGTATCTTCTCTTTTGTATGTCTCAAATGTCCCTCTGCCCTTCTTGTATAATAAGGACAATTGTCATTCTATTTAGGACCCATCCAGATAATACAGGATGGAAATCCCATCTCAAGATCCTTAATGACATTTGCAAAACCTTTTTTTCAAACGAGGTAACAGTCAAGGATTAGGACATGGATATATACTTGTTGGATGGGGCCACCATCCAACCCACTATACCAGCCGTAAGATACTTTGATTTTGGCTGATGGCTGCAGCTTATGGCGTGGGAGAGGGGCTGTTTCTTTAGAGCCACTTAAGTAAAAGTCTGACATAAAGAAAAGGGGCGTTAGGGAGTTGCAGGTGACTGAGCAATACCTGGAGCGGAATGAATAAGGCACCTGGAGGATCTTTAGTATACAGAGACCTTTACCTGGCACTTGACTGGAGAGTGTGCAGGATTTTACAGGGCAGGAAAGTCTCAGGCAGCCGTCCACCTTGCCTTACTCTTCAGGTAGAGTTTTTCCCAAGCAGGCTTGACTGAGACAAAGACTCAATTGTAAGGAAAACATGTTTTGTAGAACTTGTCGGCATTGACACATATGGTCTACCGTAGGCTCAAGTGACTCCCTTTACATGTGGACCCAAGCTGACACTGGATTTGTCAATTATGTTGGAGAAAGAAGTGTTCTCTTAAAGGCAGCCGCCTTTGGTCTATGCAGTTCCATAGCAGGAGGCAGTGAAAATGGCCGTGGCGGCATAGGATTGTCAAATCTACACATCAGAACTGGAGGTGTAATGTCACTCGACAGAAGCCATAATCAGTTCAGTACTGCAGTGTGAACCACAAAGTCATCAAGGAGGAGGGATAACTCAAGAGTCCACGTGTGACAGATGCTCAGGGCTGTGCACTGCACATGGCAAATTCATAGTGACAAATCAACGTGAGGCTAAACGATTCCTCCTGGTTCGAAGTTGGCAGGTCAGAAATTTCAAATAAATGGCATAGACTAATGGACATCCTAGTGAGGCTGAAACGAAAGAGACTTTATCTTTCTCTCAGATGCCATTGAGTTTCTGCTATGTTCTTTGGTCGAATTCTGTACTGGATTCTGGGAACAAAAATGTGCCTAGTTTCACTCTTCTAGGAGTGGGGGATTGGCTTGCTTTTGAGATTGTTTTTAAATTTGGGGGATAGTGCTGTAAAATCAAATTGTATCTTAGGAACTCTTTAGACTCTTTAAAAGCATGGTTCACGAGGGACTTGATAAACTGATAAAACAGCCAAGGCCCTAAGAGACCCACACCCGTGTCAGTGACAGAAGTCCAAGCTACAGATACTGAAGGAGCCCTCAGTCCCATTCAGGCAATTAAAGCCCTGTCACTGAGAATGAACCAAATGTACATTTGGGAGGATTGTTTATGGACATTTAGGACTTTGGATTTTTAACCCACAGTAACAAGGACACTTGATTTCAAAATTGGGCTTTAATACTTTGGGACCTTAATTCATAAGAGCGTTTAATGTGTGCCCTTTTAATTTCTCTGTGAAGAATTTGATACCGGCAAAGGTGTACTTTCACCTTTGATTGATGATTGATGATTTCTGAATTGTATTACTGGATGCTTTTATGTATTTAACCTTAGTGTGTCATTTAACCTCATCAGCTTTCTGTGGTTAGCTGTGCTGTGGATGGCTGGTCGAACAAAAAGTTGTTTCTGATCATTGGATATGAGTAGCCCTGGAGTTAATTTAAATTAATGCAATTTCTCGCCCATATCAGAGACTTCTGGGATGAAACTCTAAGTCGTCCACCAGCAGTTCCCGGAGGCCACTCAAATGAGTAGCCCCATAAAAGTGTGAGCAGGACTGTCCTGATAAAGGTCTATTCTTTTTCCTGAAGGGAGAGTGATATTCCGTTAATTACAGGTTTAAAGGCATAGTTGAGTGGGTTAAGAGATTGAAAAAAACAGGGAAGCATTAGTGACAATCTCCCTTCTCATTCCTAATGGTACCTCCATGTGAAGGGAATTTGATTAGTATAACTTTTAACCTCCCTGCTCTTATATTCACTGACACTGGTTGGGTAAGGTGACCTACTTGACTGGCAAAGTTAGGAAGAATAACTGGCCATGCTTTGCTAAGCTCTTCTTTCCTTCCTCTTGGGAGTGAGTCTGGTGATAGAGAGACAAAAGTTCTCTGCTCCACTGTGGACATGCCCCTTTCACATGGGTTTGCCTGGAACCAACTTGCTGCAACAAAGTGTGTAAGTCTGGATAATTCTAGAATTCAGTTGACAGACTCACCTGACTGTCTCATGAAGCCCCTTTTTCCAACATTGGCTCTAACAGTAAAAAGTGACATAATGTGTGGGCTCCAGTGCAAAATGAAAATATAGTGCCTCTTGTTCAAACTGCAAAGAAAAAGTGTTGTTGAAAGTATTTGCACTGGGGTGCATAGTGTCCTTCCCAAGTTCATGTTCACCTGGAACCTGTGAATGTGCCCAAGTAAATTCTTTTTTCAGATAGAATCGAGATAAGATGACATCATACTGGATTAGGGTGAGCCCTAAATGGGTTCTATGGGTTGTTCTCTCTTCTCTTTTTCATCTTTTTCAGCCGAAGCGTTTGGCTAATATTGGGAAGTAACACGAGTAAGAAAGGATATGATAAGATTCCTTGGACATTCTTGTTTCTTAAAAAACAACTGCTTTCTTTCTGTGTTAGAAGTAAGTTCCGATTCAGATGGAAAGCGTGGCCTCCCGGAGCTGTTAACACCTTCACTTAGTCTTGGATGTGACCAGTAGCACAGAATTCTGGTGGAACTCAGTAAGACTCCAAATGGGTACGAAATAAGCATGTCATGGAAAGCACGCCATAAGCAGGGTGAAAACTAGATGGGAATGGGGCAGCAGGAATGGTGGCAGACACACATATTGCACATGTCTCCTCTGCTCATGCGTATATTTTATTGTCCCATAAATTTTACTTACAAAACGTAAGTTCAAAGATAAAATCATTAAGAATTTCAAGACAGCAATAGCAGAGCATGAAAGCAAGCAAGCGTGGGGCCCTTCTGAGCATGGCTCATGCGGGACTTGATCAACTGGTAAAAGAGCCAAGGCTCTGAGATACCCACACCATGTCAGTGACAGAAGTCCAAGCTAGAGATATTGAAGGAGCCCTCAATGCCACTCAGGCACTGAAAGCCCTGTCACTAAGAATGAACTAAAATGTAAATTTAGGAGGATAATTTATGGACATTTAGGACTTTGGATTTTTAACCCACAGTAACAAGAAAACTTCATTTCAAAAGAAAATGTGAGGTCTTCAAGTTTGCTTTGGTTATTGAGGGTCCTTTGTGGTTCCATATCAATTTTGGAGTCGTTTCTTCTATTTCTGCAAAAATAGGGGATTTTGATAGGCATTGTATTAAATCTGTAGATAGCTTTGTGTAATATGGACATTTTAACAATAGTTCATGAACATGAGATGTCTTTCCATTTATTTATGTCTTCCTTAATTTCTTTCAGTAACACTGTAGTTTTCAGTGTACAAGTCTTTCATGTCTTTGGTTAAGCTTATTCCTAAGTATTTTATTCTTTTTGATGCTATTGTAAATGGAATTGTTCTCCTAATTTCTTTTTCGGATTGTTCATTGCTAATGTGCAGAAATGCAAGTGATGCGTATATGTTGATTTCATATTCTGCAAACAAACTTTGCTAAGTTGTTTTATTAGTTCTAATAAATTTTTTGTGAAATATTTAGCATTTTCTACATCTTTTCCAATCGTTTCCCTTTCAGCCTAAGTGTATCCTTCAATCTAGGGGACCTTTTGACCTCCATCTTAGGCTTTCATCTTAATTCTCAACTTATTCAGAGTCTTAGTTGGTTAGTGTTCTCCTTATTGTTTGCCACTTTGGAGAATCCAACAACATGTTCTACTCAAGGTGAGACCTCTTTTCTCTTCCACCTCTGAAGCTGAATATCACTTATTACTTACTTCATTCTCTTAGAACTTAGCATTCGAAGTTTCAATGGTGATCTTTCTTAAAGGAGGTCAATATGCTCACTGAATTCAAGACCTCTGGTGAGTTGTGTCAAGTGTGTAGGAATCATATTAACTTGTTGGCTGTTAGCACCCCCGGAAACATTTCTCAAGTGGCATTTGAGCTTGATATTCAGGTTTATTGGACACCGCATTGAAGAGATTACCAGAATAAGAGTAGGCTGGTCTTTCCTAAAGCAGAGTTTATCCAAGGGTGACCTTGTAGCCACCTGCATCAGATTCATCCCCGTTGAGTCATTGAGTGCCCTCAACCCCCCTAAACTGTAAACTCCTTATAGACAAGAGTTATGTTTTATAGGTCCATCCACGTTGCTGCAAATAGCATTATTTCATTCTTTTTATGGCTGAATAATATTCCACTGTATATATGTACCACATCTTCTTTATCCATTCATCCATCAGTGGACATTTAGGCAACTTCCATGTCTTGGCTATTGTAAATAGTGCTGCAATGAACATTGGGGTGCATGTATCTTTTCTTTCTTTCTTCTTTCTTTCTTTCTTCCTTTCTTTCTTTCTCTCTCTTTCTCTCTTTCTTTCTTTGTCTCTCTCTGTTTCTCTGTTTCTCTCTTTCTTTTTTCTTTCTTTCTTCTTTTATTGTCACACGGCATGTGAGATCTTAGTTCCCTGACCAGAGATGGAACCCATGCCCCCGGCACTGGAAGCACAGAGTCTTAACCACTGGACCACCAGGGAAATTCCAGGGGTGTATGTATAGTTTTGAATTAGAGTTTTCTCCGGATCTATGCCCAGGAGTGGAATTGCGGGACCCTATGGCAGCTGTATCTGTTCCTGCACGTCTCACATCAACCACCTGCACTCCAATCCTTGCTCTCAACGTCATCTTCGGGGAACCCAACCTGCGACAGGGACCTTGACAAGAAGAAATGGCTCAGGGAAAAGCTACCTGCACAGGGAGGAGATAGAGGCCATCGCCCCTGGGGTGCGGCGGGGAGAGTAGGCACAGAGATTTGTCATTTCACCCCCGATACTCATTTCAGCCCTCCTGGCTGCCCCACTCTAGGTCACCTCGGGATACAGAGGTGACCCGGTTAGAGTCCCTGCCTGTGCAGGAAGCTGGGTGGGGGCACCAGCGGGTCTGAATCATATTAGTGCAGGGCCTCCCCCGCGGCACTGGGGTTATTCGGGGCGGGTCACCCTCTGCTGAGGGCCCCTCCTGGGCACTGTGTGGGGTTTAGCAGCATCCCTGGCCGCACCCATTTGATTCCAGGGGCCCCTCCCCCCCACTTGTGACAACCACAGATTTTCCCCACACATCACGGAAGAACTGGGTGAGGCGGGAGCAGGATGGCCCTGGGCGAGGACAGCTGTGTTGAAGCAACCAGCCTGGCCCAGGGCAAGGTCTGCCCCAATCCCGTCAGCGCCTGCATTTAGAACTGCCCCTTTCCTCTCCCACCTCCCCTGCCCTGCAGTGGTCTCCGAGACCCCTCTCTCATCCCCATGTAATAAATCACACCTTCTCAGTTTACTGTTTGCTGCCCTCGCTAGAACGTGAGCTCTTTGAGGACAGGGATGCGGTTATGTCCCCAGCACCTAGAAGAGTGTCTGCTGTGTAGTAGATGCTTCCTAAATACTTGCTGAATAAAGGAGCTGAATAAAGGGATGAGTGGATGAATGAATGAAGGTTACAATGGAAGGAGGGGGGAGATGCCCTTTCTAGCTCTCGGGGGTTGGGAGATCAAGTGAAAGATCCGTCCTAAATAGGCTGACCAGCCTTCTGGGGTTCCCCGCGACTGAGGGTTTCCCCACAGTTCCAGCGCTCAAACCTGAAGGGTCCTGGGCAAACTGGGGGCGGGTGTTGGTCACCCTATCTAAGCACAGTAACAATTCCAGCTGCAGTAGCAATGGCCAATGACCTCTACGGTCTTATTGACCATGCACAGTTCTTTACCTGGCGGGGAAGGGTGGGCCGGGATTGGAATTCTGGTGATCCAGGGCGGGTGAGGGCACACCCCGGGCTTGTGTAGGGGAGTCCAGGAAGGTTCTGGAGGAAGTGACCGTGACACAGGAGGGAGGGAGGAGTCGAAGGAAGAACGTCCCACATGACAACGTGTGCCAATGGCCCTGGGCCCAAGGTCACACCTGACCAGGGCTTGCTTTTTTTTTTCTAATTTACTTTTTCCCACATGGATATGCAATTGTCCTAATGCCATTTATTGAAAACTCCTTAATTTCCCCACTTTCTGTCATAGCAAGTTCTCATATATCTGTTTCTGGACCTTTATTCTATACCATAGAGCTATACGTCCCATCCTTGCATCACTAGGGCTGTCTCATCACTATAACTTTATTTTTTATTCATTTTTTTTTTTTTTTTTTTTTGGCCGTGCCGTGCGGCATGTGGGATCTTATTTCCCTGACCAGGGATCGAACTCGCGCCCCCAGCAGTGGAAGCTCGGAGTCTTAATCACTGGACCTCCAAGGAAGTCCCCAGGGCTTGCTTTGACATCCATTGAATGGTGGCAGGTGGGCGCGGGGAGCAGCTGTCTGTGAGCCATCCTGTGTAGAAATGCAGGGTGGAGGGGAGGACAGATGGAGCGGGAGGGGGAAGAAGCAGAGGAGGGAGGGAGGCAGGGCGGGCGAGAGATAGAGAGTTTCCGGAGACTACAGCTCTGGCTGTGTCCTAGGGCATGAAAGCTGAAAATAGCTCCTAGTGCCGGAAGCCTTGGAGCCGGAGCCTGGGAGCCAGGGTGACTGGCTCTCCTCCCTGGTGTGTGTGTGTTGGGGGGGGGGGGGGGGTGGCTCTGGGCTTCTCAGGCTGGGAATGGGGTGCACAGAGCAGGGACGGAGCGGGGACCCTTCTCTCTGGGACCTCGTGGGCCATCCTCAGCTCACAAAGCTGAGCCACTCCTGCCCTACGAGTGAGGGGCTTCTCCTCCCTGTCCCCTGGATCACACCCCCTCACACACAACTTCCCCGTGTGTGTTCCCAGCAATCAAGAGAATCTGTTTTTAAAAGATTTGGGGGAGGGGGGTAAACATACAAACAAGAGCAGAATGGATACTTTTTCAGAATGTGAATGGCTCTGTGTAAGCCCACCCCCAGGGTAACCACAGTCCTGACCTCTAACACCCTTGACGAGTCAGCCTTGGTCTGGGCTTGCGGACCCACGGAAGCTTCCTCATCCCCTCCTTCAGATCCCGTCGCTCCCTCGGCGTCTTTGTGAGAAGCAGCCGGGGAAGTGGGACTGCTAGGCTGTACTGCTGCTAGAACTCCACCTGGGCTCCACCAGGCTCCAGCCCCCCGCCCTGTGCACCTCTCTGATCCTGAGGCACCTCAACTGGTAGGAGCCGCATCACCTTCCCTCCCGGGACTTGTGACACTTAAGGCAGACACCGAAAGGACAAGCCTTTGGCTCCCTGGCTGGCAAAGAGCAGCTACTCAATTGTCATAAGTGTCCGTATCAGTGAGGGTTCTCCAGACAAACAGAATCCATAGGGTGTGTGTGTGTATATACACACACACGTACATATGTACACGCATACAAAAATAGACAGCTGTGTATATATGCCGTATGCATACACACATATACACATATAGTATATACAATGCACACATACATATATACACACATATAAAATGCATAGTTTGTATATATACAGTATGTATACACACATATACACATAATAGATACAATACACACAGACATATACACTATACATACACACAAATAAAATGCATAGTTTGTATATATACAGTATGTACATATACGTATAACACATGCAATAGACACACCTAGGTACATATATATCATACATATATACACACATACAAAGATATTTAGGTGTGTATATAGACAGTATACATACATACACATATAATATATGCAATACATACACGTATATACATATGGACACACATATACACCTACATATAAAAGCACATAGCATAAAAATATATATGTACTGGATATATAAATTCATCGTATATATACATACATATATCATATATATATAAGATATAGACACATACATATATACAATGTATACACACACATACACACCTATATGTAAATATGCGCATGTACATACACATATAAATACATACGCAAGTGTGTATATAATAGTATATACAGATATACATATAATACCTAGAAACATATACACATACAGGTATACAACATATATACACACCTATATATAAATATACACTGTATACATACATACATACAGTGTACATATACTGTATATATACACACACCCATATATTAATATATGGGTGTGTGTATATATACAGCATGTTCACATTTATAATATGTATTCTATATATATACACAGACATTCATGTATACAATATATACACACAAATATATAGGCTTGTATGTATACTGTATATAGTACTTACACATATACTACAAACGCACGCACATATAAACATATGTGTATACATATATATAATATGTATACACACATATACAAATTAATAGGCTTGTATACATTCAGTATTTTTACATATATAGTTTTGTTTTAAGGAGTTGACTCATGTGACCGTGAGGCAGGCAAGTCAGGGCAGGACTCTGGGCTGGAGACACAGGCAAGAGCTGATGTCCCAAGGCCATTGGAGGAACAGTTCCCTCTTTCTACGGAACCTCATTTTTCTCTCCAGTCCTTCAACTGATGGACGAGGCCCACCCACGCCGCGGCATTGACAATCTCCTTTACTCAAAGTGGACCAATTTCAGTGTTCATCTCTTCTGAAAAATACCTTCCTGGCCACATCTGGAATAATGTTTGTGGCTGCCGGGGCCCCACGCAGTGCGCACATGAGATTAACCATCCCCGTGGCGATGATGACACTTTATTTTCTCCCTTGACCATTGTCACTACTATTCCAATTAAAATGGCAGCGCCATGAGGGCAGGGCATTTCCTTGTTTGCCAGTACTGAGCATCCAGGGTCTGGTGCCTAGCATAGGCTAAATACACGGCATTTTTTTGAACAGAAGCCAGGATTCTGGCTGTCATACTTAATGAGGAATTATAGTCTTATTATTGGTGGGGGGGGGGGGGTGCCACGGTACGTCAAGGGCGGGAGTCGAACCCGCCACCCCAGGCCCCAAGGGGTCTCCCCGGGTCCCCACTTCGGGCCGGTGGGAGTGGCCGGGGGCAGCCGAAGACTTGCGTGCGTGCGTGCGTGAGAGGGGGCGTGTCCACGGGGCGGGCGGCGCTCGCCACGAGTGAGTGGTTCAGCTCGGCCCCAGCTCGTTGTGCTCGCCTCACACCGGCCGGAGTTGGCAGCAGCGCTGGAGGCCCCGGGCCGGTGACCACAAAGAGGGAGCCGGGGGCCGGACGGGAGCGCGGCGGCGGCGGCGGCGGCGGCGGCGGCGGCGGCGGCGGCGGCGGCGGCGGCGGCGCCAGCTGAGGCCCAGGCCAGGCCCCCTCCCCTCAGCCTCCCGCCGGCCCGCCCGCCTGTCCCGCCCCCGCCGGCGGCGCCCCGCCCCTCCCCTAACCGCCAGACTAGCCTGGTGCGGGGGCCGCGCGCGAAGACATGGGGGAGAAGCTGAGGCTGGAGTCGCCCGTGGGGGCCGAGCCCGCCGTCTACCCGTGGCCGCTGCCGGTCTACGTGAGTGCCGCCCGTCCCCTCTTCCCGGACCCCCGCCCCTCTTCCCCCACGGCGTGCGCTGAGCCCACCGAGAAACGGAGCGACTCGAGTCGCCAGACCCTCTTTGGAGCCCCCCTTCCCGCCCCGCCGTGGTTCTCCGCGGCCGTTCCAGCCCCCGCGCGCAGAGTGGGCAGAGGGGAGCCGGGGCCGGCCGGGGGCGCAGACTCGGCCGCGGGGACCCCGTGCTTCCGAGGGGCGCCCGAGCCGGGCTGCCGTTGGCTCTGTAGGGCTGGGGACCCCGGTCCCCCCGGGCCTGGACTGCCGGCGGGCTTGCCCTTCCGTACTTCATGATCTGACACGTCGGGTTTCTTTTTCCTGACCGGCTTTACCAGACTTTACCTGACCAGCTTTACCAGCGTCCCCTGATAATGTGTTAGATATTCAAGTTTTAGGGCCCGGTCCCAGCCCTATGGAATCAGCAACTCTGGTGGGGCTCAGTGATCTCTGTTATAACAGGCCCTCCAGATGATTTTTATTCACCTTAAAGTTTGAAAATATCTGCATTGTCAGCTGACCAAAGCGTCCACCAGCAGGTGAAGGGGAGTGGCGCCTGCAAAAGATAGGGACTGGCCAAGGCAAGTACAGGAGCATTTACCGCGGTAGTAATGGAGAATGCCTTTTCTCCACTGGTTGGCACAGACTAATATCTGGGAGCAGTGGCAGGGTTATTTAGGATGCTTTACATTTCAGTGTAGAGTGACCGCTGTCCTGGTTTGCCAGGGACTTCCCCTGTGTGAGCACTTAAAATCTCATCCTGGCAAACCCCTTAGCCCTGGGTTTGAAAAGCTTAGGGAATAACCTGAAATTTAGGGGAAACAGGATGTAGGTTTTGGGCAAGTCACAAGTGCTAATTAAAGCTAAGCAAGTATGGACAACATCTAGCCTTCTTTACCCCTTTGCGGGGAGGTAAATCTGATTGGGTGAAAGGACTTATTGTTAAGAGATCTTTGTAGAAACATCCCCTTCTGCTTAGTCCGCTGGTTCTCAGTTCTGGCTAGACATTGGCATCGTCTGAGGAGATTTAAAATGATTTTATTGGTCTAGGATGACCAACCGTCGGTGTGAGGGTTTTTGAAAAGTGCTTCAGATGATTCTAATGTGCAGCCAGATTTAGGTGCCACTGCTTAAGCGTTTGAACCGCTGCTACATATTTTCACCTCATCTTCCTATGAGAATATCCAACTGTAGTTGAGGTTTGTTATTTTTCTTTTTCTTTTTTTAACTGTCTTATTATAAGATTTACTGTCTTAAATAAGATTGAATGTACAGAAAATCCTGCTAGTCCATCTGGTGTAGCTGGATACCCAGAATAATATCGTTAAGATATGTACCACTTAAGTATTGTGACTGGCCTTTTTAAAATTAACATATGCATTAAATTAGTGTTGATAGTATAGATGTCTTTCGAAGTTGTCATGTTGGGGAGCTATACCTCTAATCTGCTGCCATTGCTAAATATCTGGACACCTCTTATTAGGAATTGCTTTTAAAAATCTTTAGGGATTAAAACCAAGATTGCTGTATTATTTGTACTGGGACCACAAAAACCTCACAAAGTTCCCCCGCTGTACCTTCTACTCCCATCTCTAACCCTTGGCAACTTCTAATCTGTTCTCCATCTCCACAGTTTTGTTATTTTAAGAATAATATGTAAACATAATCATGAATTACTTCATCTTCGGAGACTGGCTTTTTAAAATTTTTCGCTCGGCATCATTCCCTTGAAGTTCATTTCAATTTTTGCATATATTAATAATTTGTTCCTTTTTGTTGCTCGGTAGTATTCTATCATAAGATTTTATCACAATTTGTTTCAACATTCACCCATTGAAAGACATTTGGGTAGTTGCCAGTTTTTGGCTATTATAAATAAAACTGCTATGAACATTTATGTGTAAGTTTCTGTGGGAACTTCATTAAGTTTTTGTTTCTTTTGGATAAATGCTCAAGAGGACAATTACTGCATTGTAGGGTGAATCTACTTTTCGGATTAAAAGAGACTGTCAAGCTGTTTCTCAGAGTGGCTAAACCATTTTATATTCCCACCAGTGATGTGATATAATTTTTCTACGTACTCGCCAGCATTTGATGTTGTCACTATACTTTAATTTTAGTTATTCTCTGATATGTCATTATGGTCTTAATTTGCATTTCCCTAATGGCTAACGACGTTGAACATCTTTTCATGTGCTTCTTTGCCATGTGTATATTCTCTTCCATGAAATGTCTGTTCCTGTCTTCTGCCTATTTTCTAGTTGGATTTTTGTAAGTTGTTTGGAGAGTTCTTTGTATATTATAGATACAAGTCATTTGTCTCATATGGGATTTTCAAATATGTTTTCCCACTGTGTAATTTGAGTTTTCATCCACTTAAAAGGATCTTCTATGAAGCATTTTTAACTCATTTTGATGAGATCCAATTTATCAGTTTTTGCTTTTATTGATCATACTTTCGGTGTCAAGTCTAAGAATTATTCACCTAGTTCTAGATGCCAAAGATTTTCTCCTATTTTTTTTTTTCTAAAAATGTCCTGCTTTTACATTTAAGATTATGATCCACTTTGATTTAATTTTTGTGTAAGGTGTGTAAGGTTTAGGTTAAGGTTCATTTTTTATTTGTTTTTGTCGAGGGATGTCCAACTGTTTCAGTACCATTTTTTGAAAAGTCTATTCTTCCTTGATAGCTTTTGCACTGCTGTCAAAAACAAGTTAAATGTATTTATGTCAGTCTCTTTCTGGGTTCTCTGTTCCATTCCATTGATCTATGTATCTAGCCTCCATCATTACTGCAAAATCTTGAAATTGGGTAGATTAATTCCTCCCATTTTAATCTTCCTTTACAAATTGTTTTAGCTATTCTTCAGCCTCTTCTTACCATATAAATCTTAGAATAAGCCTGTCTATAGCCACAAAAACCTTGAGGGCATTTTAAGAGTAATTGTGTTAAGCCTCTTAACTTGGGGAGAATTGACATCTTTATTATGTTGTGTTTTCTAATCCATGAACAAGGTATGTCTCCCTATTTGTTTGGGACTTTAAAAATTTTCTTCATCAGCATTTTGTCATTTTCAGTATAGAGGTCCTATAAATGTCTTATTGGGCTTATATTTAAATATTTATTTAGGTCAGTTGTAAATGGCATCACATATTTTTATTTAAGCTTCTACACATTTGTTATTAATACATAATTTGATAAAATTGTGTTGATCTTGTACTCTAAAACATTTACAAACTAATATTATTTCTCAAGCTCTTTGTGGATTCCTTGGTATTTTCTCCATTTAGATTGTCATCTCATCTTCAGATGCAGACAGTTTTACTTTTCCTTATTCAATATAATAGGATATATTACTATTCAACATTCAGTAGGATATATTCCTTCCTATTCAACATAGTAGGAATAGTCCTTTTATCTTTTAAATAAACTTTTTAAAAACTTAACTTTTGAATTTATGTATTTCTTTATTTTTGCTTTATTTTCTTACTAGAACCTCCAGTAATATATTTAATAAAAGTGGTGAGGGCAGATATCGGTGCCTTGTTTCTGATCTTACAGAGAAAGCATTCAGTCTTTCACAGTTAAATATCATGTCGGTATAGGTTGTAGATCATCTTTATGAGTTTCAGTATGTTCCTTTTCTATTCCTAGTTTGCTTGGAGTTTTCTTTCTTCTTTTTTTAAAATCATGAATGGGGTTGGATTTTGTCAAATGCTTTCTCTGCATTAATGGATAGGATTACATGACTTTTCCCCCTTAATCTATTGGATATGGTGGATTACATTATTTGATTTTCAAATATTTAACCAACTTTGCATAACTGGAATAAATACCATTTGGTTATGGTATATTATTCTTTTTATATATTTCTGGATTTAATTTGCTAATATTTGGCTGAGGATTTTTACAGGCAATTTCATAAAAAATATTGGTCTGTAGTTTTCTTCTTTCTATACTATCCCTGTCTGGTTTTGGTATCAAGGTAATACTGGCTTCATAAAATTAATTAGGAACTGTTCCCTCTACTTCTATTTCTTATCAAGTCATGTAAAATTGGTGTTAATTCTTTAAGTCTTGGGTAAAAGTGAAACATCTAAGCCTGAATATTTCTTCTGGGCGTTTTTAAATGAAAAATCAGTGTTTCTAATGGTTACAGGAAAATTGAGATTATCTATTTCATCTTGGCTGAGTTTCGGTAGTTTTGGGTGTAGAAGCATGGGTCCATTTCATCTACATTTTTGAATTTATAGTGTAGACTTGTTCATAATAACTTGTCCCTTATTAACCTGCAGGATATGTCATGGTATCCCCAGTTGCATTTCTGATATCTGTGATTTGTGCCATCTCTCTTTTTATCTTGATCAGTCTTGCTACATCTTTATTGATAAGATTGTTTATTTCAAAGAACCAGCCTTTTGTTTCATTGATTTTCCCCCCCTATTTTCCTGTTTTCAGTTTCATGGATTTTTGTTTCATCTTTATTATTTCCTTCTTTCTGCTTGTTTAGTGTTTTTTCCTCTTCCGTTTTTACTATTTTAATATAGAAAATTAGATTATTGCTTTGTAATATTTACTTTCCCAATTTAGTGCTATAAACTTCCCTTTCAGCATTGCTTTCACTTCATTCCACAAACTTTGGTCTGTTATGCCTCCATTTTCTTTTATTCTATGCATTTAAAGTTTTTTCCTTGACTTTTTACCCATGAGTTATTTGGAATTGTGATGTTTAGTTTTCATGTGATTGAAGATTTTCCTGTTGTCTTTCTGTTATTGACTTCTAGTCTGATTCCATTATGGCTAGAGAACAGACTCTCTATGATTTTAATTCTTTTAAATCTGCTAATGTTTTTTTATCACCCAGTATATGGTATATGAGTGAATGTTCCATGGACACTTGAATATGTATTCTGCTTTTATTGAGTGTGTTCTTTAAATGTCAGTTATATCCTGTTGATTGATGATGTTTTCAGTTCTTCCATATCCTTGCTGATTTTTCTCTCTGGTAGTTCTATAAATTGCTGTGTTGAAGTCTCAAATAATAATTGTAGATTTAAAATTTTCTCCTTTTACCTTTTTCGGTGTTTGCTTCATGTGTTTTGAAGTTCTTTTGTTTGGTGCACACACATTTAGTATCACTAGGTCATCTAGGTGGATTATTCCTGTTATCTTTATGTAATGACCCTCTTTGCCCCTAATAATTTCCTTTGCTCTGAAATCTACTTTATCTGATATTAATATAACCATTCCTGCTTTTTCTGATTAATGTTCATATGATATATCTTTTTCATCCTTTTACTTTGAACTACCTATATCATGATGTTTAAAGTAAGCTTCTTATAGACAGTATATAGTTGGATCATGCTTGTGATTTTTTTCATCTACTCTTCCAATCTCTGTCTTTGACTTGGTTACTTAGATCATTTGCAGTTAATGTAATTATTGCTATGTTAAAGATTAGGTCTACCATTTTATTTTTTGTTTTGTCTTTTACCTTAGTTTCTGAATCCTATGTTTCTCTTATTTTGCCTTCTTGTGGGTTACTTAAACATTTTTTAATAAGTCCATTTTAATCTAATTTACTTATAATCATTTGTGTATACTGTTTGTATAGTTTTCTTAGTGGTTGCTTTTGGCATTACAGTATACATATGTAACTTATCATAGCCTACTGGAATCAGTGTTTTATTACTTCAAGTGAAGTTTCAAAATTTTACTTCCATTTAGGTCTCTTAATAGTCCCCAGTTTTAAAGTATGATTTTCTGTAGTATTTCCTTTATATACATTGAGAACCACATCAGATGGTGTCATAATTTTTGCTTTGACCATCATATAGGATTTAAGAAACTCATGAAGCTAATGATAGTCTCTTATATTTACCCCATTTGTTTTCACCCATTCCATTGTTCCCCTTTTCTTTCTGAAGTTCCCAGTCTTCTGTTATTGTTTTTTTATGTCTTCATAACAGTAGGTGATATCTGGGCTTTCCAGTGCCATTGGATATGAGTTTCAGGAAACACTGAGCCTGGCTCACTTAATGCTGCTGAGTTGGAGGGTTTGTATATGTTGGGCCTGTTGGCACAGCAGATGCTAGCAGATTAGACTAATGTTGATGGGACTAGTGCCCCAGGAGGATGCATTCCCATTCAGGCTATGCTGCTGCTACAGTTGATCAAATCCCCCTCTACCCCAAGTGTGGGGCAGTGACCTGCTGCTGTCACTGCTTCTTTATTAGGCTGCTTTTGCCTCAGGTGTGTGGTGGGATCCCTTGGAAGCTGCTGCTGCTGTCAATCACAAGGTTAAATTCATTTTAGAAATACTTAACTATAAATATGTAGCCTGGCTCTTGTAGGACCTCTGTATTTGTTTTTTATTGCTTTCATACGAATTACCACAAATTGAGTGACTCAAAACAACGTAAATTTATTACCTTACAAGTCTGACATTGGTCTCAATTGAGTCAAGTAAAAGTGTTGGCAGGATCGACAGATGAATGGATAAAGATGTGGCACATATATACAATGGGATATTAGTCAGCCGGAAATGAAATTGAGTTATTTGTAGTGAGGTGGATTGACCTAGAGACTGTCATACAGAGTGAAGTAAGTCAGAAAGAGAAAAACAAATACCGTATGCTAACACATATCTATGGAATCTAAAAAAAAAAAGAAAAAATGGTTATGAAGAACCTAGGGGCAGGACAGGAATAAAGACTCAGCCATAAAGAATGGACTTGAGGACACAGGGAGGGGGAAGGGTAATCTGGGATGAAGTGAGAGAGTGGCTTGGACATATATACACTACCAAATGTAAAATAGATAGCTAGTGGGAAGCAGCCACAAAGCACAGGGAGATCAGCTCTGTGCTTTGTGTCCACCTAGAGGGGTGGGTTAGGGAAGGGAGGGTGGTAGGGAGACGCAAGAGGGAGGAGATATGGGGATATATGAATATGTATAGCTGATTCACTTTGTTATGAAGCAGAAAGTAACACACCATTGTAAAGCAATTATACTCCAATAAAGATGGTTAAAAAAAAAAAAAGTGTTGGCAGAGCTACATTCTTTTCTGGAGGCTCTTAGGGGTGTTTCTGTTCCCTGGATTTTATCAGCTTCCAGCGGTCACTTGTAGTCCTTGACTCAGAGTCCCCTTTCTCCACCTACAAAACCCAAAATGTTGCATCTCTCTGATTCTGCTTCTATTAGGACATCTCTCTCTTTCTCTTTCTACAGTTGGGAATGATTTTCTGCTTTTACGGACTCATGCAATTAGATTTGTTCCATGAGGTAATCCAGGATAATCTTTCTATCTCAAGGTCTATAACTTCAGTCATATCTGCAAAGTCCTCTTTACCATGTAACGTAACATATTAATAGGTTCTAGGGATTAGGGTGAGGGCATTTTTAGGAGCCATTATGCTGCCTACCACACCCTTAACAAGTGACCTTGAGAAAGTTACTGAGATTTTTAAAGCCTTACTTTCCTCAAACATAAAATGGAAAGAAAGATATCTAGTTAATATCATGAAAGTGAAACAGTATATATGAAATCAACTAATTCAAAAAGTAAGATTTCTTCTTTTTCTTTATGATTTACGTGATTCTCAGAGTTCAGGTACTTGAAGAGTTACTTTTTTTAAAACAGAGCTAAGGAATTTCAGGGTTCAGGTGCTGTAAGATTGTCTGAATTATCTGAGTAACAATTAGCTAAGCACAGGTGTAAAGCATTTGATTTACTCCCTGGTGTTCTTTATCTTCTCATCCCACTAAATCCATATCCCTTGTCTAGCTCCAGCCAGTAGAGTCAGAGCTTGTTTTACTGTTTAACTAAAGTTCAATTTAAATTCTCTCTACATCTCCAGATTCTCAGCCCTGGTTGCATATTACAATCACCTGGGAAGATTTCAAAAAGTACTGATGCCGAATTTCTACCTATCATGGATATTTGAGGAGGGACCTGGCATGAAGTGCTCTAGCTTATGGTTTGTGGAGCCAAATCATAGTCTACACTGAGCCAAATCACTTGCGGTATCACCTCTAAAAAGGAGTTTATCTGTGGTGACTAATGCTCTTCCTTTGTCAGTATGCTTGATTTGTCCCTCTTTGGAGGAAAAAAAAAAGGGGGGGGGGGGAACCCCAGCAGTTTGGCTC
Source organism: Balaenoptera physalus (assembly GCF_965194825.1). Lineage (NCBI taxonomy): Eukaryota > Metazoa > Chordata > Mammalia > Artiodactyla > Balaenopteridae > Balaenoptera > Balaenoptera physalus. The sequence continues at coordinate 6,321 of NW_028124149.1, read as the reverse complement.
CCTGAATTACAACCTGATGCTGTGGAATTAGTGTTGGCTCAGAGCGCACATCTTCGGATACCCATTCTCTCTCCTGCTCCCTTGCGTGAACTTATATCCTTGGGCAGTTTTTCATCCACCACCCTCTTTTGCTTCTAATCTTAGCAAGTAAAGTCTCCCCTGAATGAAACAGCATTTCATGAGACTTGCTGGGAGCATAGGTCTGTTCCAGACCTATCATATGTTAGCTAAAGCAGATATAAGTGATGTGTTTTTGGCATTCATCCTTATGGGTTGGAGAGAGAAGACAGCATTTTATCCTTTTAGGTGTCATCTGACTGGGCAAATGGGCTCTTTCCCTCTGCTGCCTACCATGTCAAAAACTGAGGGTGTTACCTCTAGAAGGTATCTTCTAGGTATCAAAATAGTTCAGATAAGTCAGATTTCTCAGTAAAAGATGGCAAAACTATGGCTTAGGTGGTTAATTTTACATGTCAATTTGTCTGGGCCACCATGCCCAGTTATTTGGTGAAATATTTTTCTGGATATTTCTGTGATGGTGTTTTTGTGTTTTTTAAAATTTTGATTTTTATTTATTAATTTATGCTTTTGGCTGCGTTGGGTCTTTGTTGCTGCACGTGGGCTTTCTCTATTTGCAGCAAGTGAGGGCTACTCTTTGTTGTGGTGTGCGGGCTTCTCATTGCGGTGGCTTCTCTTGTTGCGGAGCATGGGCTCTAGGTGCACGGTCTCAGTAGCTGTGGTGCACGGGCTTAGTTGCTCCACGGCATGTTGGATCTCCCCAGACCAGGGCTCGAACCCATGTCCCCTGTATTAGCAGGCAGACTCTCAACCACTGCGCTACCAGGGAAGCCCAGGTTACTTTTGAACTGCAATCCCCACACTTGTAAAATGACATTAAAAACCACTCTTTCTGTGGGTTCTTAGAATTAATTAAGCAGGTTATGTGTGTAAAGTATCCTGGCACTTGAATGAGTTGTCAGAACCAAGGGCTGCTGGAGACGATGCTTATTATGCCCTAGGTCATCTCCCCTTCTACTGGGCGGCAAGTAAACACAGACACAGTAGTCAATGCTCTGGAAGAAGTGAGTTCTGGTGCTGCAGAGCACAGAATCTTTTTTTTTCTTAATTTAAATTTTATTTTATATTAGAGTATACTTGATTTACAATATTGTGTTAGTTTTAGGTGTACAGCACAGTTATTCAGTTATACATATATCCATTCTTTTTCAGATTCTTTTCCCGTGCAGGTTATTGCAGGATATGGAGTAGAGTTCCCTGTGCTATGCATTAGGTCCTTGTTGATTACCTATTTTATATATAGTCGTGTGTATATGTTAATCCCAAACTCCTAATTTATCCCTCCCCCCCCTTCCCCTTTGCAGAGCACAGAATCTTGGAAGGGAGAGTTCAGGCTTCTTGGAGGAGGTGCCATCCTTTCTAAGGATATATAGAAGCTCCTGGGGTGGCAGGAGGGAGCAGTGGAAGCTCCTGGGGTGGCAGGAGGGAGCAGTGTGTGTCAAAGTTTGAGAAATATAAGAAAATATGGCAAAAGTAAGGTACACGAGTGGAACTCAGGTTTTGGGAAAGAAATGAGCGTTGATACTGGAAACCTACTGGGGCCAAACAGAAAAGGGCCTTCTTTGTCCTGTCAGAAGTTTTAATGTTTATCCTGAAGGCTGTGGGAAACGCTGAACAACAGTGAGATGGACTTCTGGTTTAGAGACTCACTCGGACCTCCATGTGGAAAGCACTTGATGGGGTGCAGGCTGAATTGTAATCTAAGGGTCCCACTTAAGTTGTAAAAGGTTGGACTGGATTTCGGAGATCCGAGAGGGAATGGGTGGGGCCTGGTGACCAGTTAGAAAAGGGAGGGCAGCAAGCGTGGGTGACAGTTTATAGCTGCATCTTTTTGTGAGATACACAGCACAGTAGGAAGGGATTGGGGCTGGGGAAAGGATCTTACTTCATCTTCAGTGCTTTTGGGGGGCCTGGTAGACAGGTCTGGGCCCAAGGTACAGATCTGGGCTTTTTGGGAGGACAGGTGTTTGAAGGCATGGGAGAGACTTAGGTTACCCACAAGAAGGTCCAAAGAGTCATAGGTGTGAGAGCTTTTTCAGTGGGTATATTGAGGATGCTTATAAGCTGAAAGAAAGTAGCCAGCAGAGGAAGGGTGTGAAGATCTAGGAGAGGAAATGATTGCTCATTTGTTTTCAAAAAGCTGAATACTTATTGTGTGCCTGGCCCTTTTCTAGGATCTGGGGTTCACACCGTGTGTTATCTCTTCTGCAAGGACAGTTCAACTCATCCCCTGGTGAAGAGAAGTCAGATTATTCTTTGCATCCCATTCAGGTGTAGGAACTGTTCTGTCCCTCTGAAGGGACTTTACTTAACCAGAGTAATAAGTTAGAAATCAAAAGAAATTCGAGCTGGAAGGGACCTTAAAGGCCACTGTACTTAATGTTGCCTAATATTTTACCTTGATTGTAAGAAAAATTTATTGCAGAGCCCATTCTCTTCAGAGTTCCTTCACTGAACTTTCTTTGTGTTTTTCATCCAGTGGGTCTAGCTTGTAGATTTTGGCCTCCTCGTAAATTTGCTTCTTCATCCACATTACATTTTTCCCGGACTATGGCAGAAGCTCCTGGGTGGTTTCGCGGCCCCTGGACTCAGTTCCTCTAAGTTCATCTGCCTACTCGGGTTGAGTGATCTTCTAACATGAAAAGATACGCCTAAAATAATGCTGCTAATGACTTGCCCACACAGAGTTAGTGCGTACTAGCCGCCCAGCGTGTGCTCTGCCCAGAGGCGTGTAGTCTGAACTGTGCTTGGCCAAGCCTCCTGGGGCTCTTTGGCCCTGAGGAAGGGGAGCTTTTTGTGATCACTCCCTTTACCTAATCAGTCCTTCAGCAGCGGGGCGCCTTTTTCTAATCAGCGGAGGCACCCTTACTCAGCCTGTGGTAGCCCCAGGGCTCATCACCTGTGGGATACAAGCCATGCTCTCTCCCAGGCTTGCTTCGACCAACATCTCTATTTTCTGTCCCTTCTCACACTTGGACCCCCCCCCCCCGGCGTTTAGTCATCCCCACCTGCAGTATTTACAGTGCCCAGCAGGTGTCAGGCTTCAGTGTCTTTGCAGAGGTGTTCCCTCTGCAGTTACTGCACCTCCTCCTCCACCTCTGCAGAGCCTCAGCTTTCTCGATTGTACTTCAGGGTTATCATGAAGCCATCACTTAGATATAACTTTTTGCCGCCATAGGAACCTCTGTGCATAAAGGTTATGGTTCTTTATCTCATGTGATTGAAATTTTGAGTTTATACATGTCCCTCCTTAACGAGGCTTTAAGGGCAGGAGTCGTTTCTAATCCTTAGCACAGAGCAGATGCTTTTTTTTCTTTTTAGATGCTTTTTAATGATGATAAAATGTACGGTTTAAATCACTCATTTTACAATAATTTTGCTTTAGGTTGTGACAGAAATAAAGTTTCCAGAAGTTGTGTTCCTGCAATAAGAAATAAAGATGTGACCTTCCAGTTGTGTAAAGCTCACGAATGCTGTGTAAGTGCGTCGGGTGCAATAAGGAACCTGGAGCTAAATGGGCTAGTTCTGAGAGAGAGAGACTTAACTATGTTAACAAAGGTAAGCCTTCATTGTGTCCTGCCAACATTTGATAGTTGCTTTTGGGGCAAACTAAACGGGTAAAATTTTAAACTGTTCTCCCCATTAAAGGGATTGAATAAATAGGCCACTTTGGTGCACCTGTGTCTTGCGAATTGTCCAATTGGAGATGGAGGTTTAGAAAGTGAGTTTCAGTCTTGTTTAAGTCTCTTCCCATCAGACTGGTCTCGTGATTTCCTACACGCCATGTTACTTCCTGTCTACCTTTTCTTGGTGGTGTTCATGCCTGGATTGTCTCCTGTACCTGCTCAAACCTTGGTCCATTCTCATTTGTACCATGGAAGTTTGTCATGCTGGATGCTGTCAGAACGAATTTTACTTAAGTTTGTGTTAAGCCGCAAAGCACACATTTTGTATAATTTCTGTTTTTTGTGTTTGTTTATATTTTTATGGTTTCTCTTCAAGAAATATTATGAGAAGGGAAATAGCAAGATGTAAAGAGCAAAAAAGTCATCATTCTCTTTAAATTGTTAGAACATGTATCTGCAATCATAATTATAATGCACTGTGGTATGTGTTAAAATAGGAAATATATGTAATGTCCCGTAGGAGCAGCAGAGTCAGTGGTGTTAGTGGGGGTGTGTCACGGAAGTAATCACAAAGCAGGTGACTGTTGGTTGGGGTCCTGAAACATTAGTGTGTGTTCCCTGTGTCCAGTAGTGGTCTGGAGGGGTCAGGAAGCCTGCCTTTCAGTTTGAGGGAACAGAGGGTTTGAGGTCCTCTCTCTTCTATTGCTCCAGTATACTGCATAGCAGCTAATAAAATACTGGGTTTATAGTTGACATTTAAATCGCTGATTGATCATCAAGATTGGGATGTATCATTGGAAATGAAAATAGGAAGAGTCTTATGCTTTTTAGGTTTTTCTTTTTTTTTCCTATGTCTCAGAAGGCTCTTTGACGGGAGACTTTTTATTCTCCCATACAATTCCATGAATACTTTTACCCTGGCACTTATTTTAATGGCATTTTCAATTTATAAATGTCTTTGAAACACATATTGTAAACTATTTGAGGGTAATGACCATGGCCATTGGTGGCACATCTTAAATGTGCATCGTGTTAAGTTTTTTTTTTTTAAATTTTATTTATTTATTTATTTATTTATTTATGGCTGTGTTGGATCTTCGTTTCTCTGCGAGGGCTTTCTCTAGTTGTGGCAAGCGGGGGCCACTCTTCATCGCGGTGCGCGGGCCTCTCACTATCGCGGCCTCTCTCTCTGCGGAGCACAGGCTCCAGACGCGCAGGCTCAGTAATTGTGGCTCACGGGCCCATTTGCTCCGTGGCATGCGGGATCTTCCCGGACCAGGGCTCGAACCCGTGTCCCCTGCATTGGCAGGCAGATTCTCAACCACTGCGCCACCAGGGAAGCCCCATCGTGTTAAGTTTTGAGTGTCATGTGGTCTACCATCAGTGCTTCCCTCTTTCACCCAGTTTTCTTCCTCATTTCCTTCTCCAAATTTGTCTCATTTTTCTACTTTCCCTTTTGCTTCTCTATTCTTGCTTTCTCTTTCCCATTGCATCTGTCATTCTTCTTCTCCTTCTCCTTCTGACTTCATTATGGCCAACCGAAGCCTTTTCTAGTCTGTTCTCTATCTTCCTTGCCTCTTTATTGCCATCCACAAACTCTTACAGAATATTCTTGGTTGACTCCCTTACTTCCTAGCATACCCATGTACTTCATGATCACTTTAGAACATTGAAAAGGGTCGGAATGTTTAAAAATAGGTAATTCTAATCAGTCTTCTTTCACCTCTGGTATAAGACTCTTCTTCCTCAATCTGACCATTCTCCAATCTAGAAGTACTCCAGCTCATTGGTCCTCCTTACCCCCATGTTTAGGCCAAAGAACTTGTGAAACCTTAGCCCTGTTTAATACTTGAATTTATCAAAACATAAGAGAGCTAATTCTGCCTAAGGGCACCAAAGAAGAATAAAGATGCCACAGATAAACGTTTAGTCCAGATTTATAATGGACTCTAAGTGCCTAGTTGAGTGCTGACCATTAACTCACTTGAACAACAGGGAGCTCATGACAGAAACTAACATGTTAATTGTATAGACACTTCACCATTCCTCAATGTAGCTGATAAACTGCATCCAGTTAGCTTAAATAACATGAATGATGAATTTCCCTGTGTATATAAATTGGGAGTTTGTAAAGTTATCTTTTTCCCTTTGTACAACTACTGACTACCACCTCGCTTCGTCACGGCAATAGAAAATGATGACTAAGAAACACATTGTCTCTGGGCTTCCCTGGTGGCGCAGTGGTTGAGAATCTGCCTGCTAATGCAGGGGACACGGGTTCAAGCCCTGGTGTGGGAAGATCCCACATGCCGGGGAGCAACTGGGCCCGTGAGCCACAACTGCTGAGCCTGCGCGTCTGGACCCTGTGCTCCGCAGCGAGAGAGGCCACTATAGTGAGAGGCCCGCGCACCACGATGAAGAGTGGTCCCCGCTTGCCACAACTAGAGAAAGCCCTCGCACAGAAACGAAGACCCTACGCAGCCAAAAATAAATTAATTAATTAATAAAAAAAAAAAAACAAAAACAAAACCACATTGTCTCAGTATCAGTGGACATAATGTCTTAGTATTCTACAAAAATCTCTAAATTCTTAATCTAAAAGATATATCTGCCAATA
>NW_028124150.1:0-32414 GCF_965194825.1 Balaenoptera physalus | reverse complement strand
AATTTAATTCTATTTATTTTAATATTCAAACCTTTATTAGCTTCTGACACCGGTCAACCCCACTCCTGGGAGCAGTTCCCTCCTATACTTGCAAGATCATTTAATATCTACTTCGTAAGGAAGTCTGCATTTAGACTCAGGTTTGTTTGCTTGATTAATCTGGTGAACTTAAAGACATTGCTTAGTCAAAATTCAAACAACACATGGATTCTAAATTGCTCCAAGGTCAATTCTCAATTCTATACAATTTGCTGATTTTTAAAGGGGGGAAAAAAAAGATTTTCTAACTTTTCTCCAATTGTTTCCAAGGACAACTGACAATTTAATGCTATCATTTACATGTAGGCCAAAACGTGATTTGTTCCTGTCTCCTTTTCATTTAATTCAACTTAAAAAAAAAAAATGTATTGATGGCCCACAATGAGCCAGGTTTTATTTCACTTTCCAAAGATACTTTAGTGAATCAAACAAAGATGCCTGCCTTTGTGGAGCTTATATTCTAGAAGCGACGGGGCAGCAGATAATGATAAACATGGACACATAAATGATATTTTACATTAAAAGGCAATGAGCCTTATGGAATGAAAGAACAAGGAAAGGGTTTTCAATTGTAGGCGGGGCCTGGGGGTGGATTATACTTTTACTTAGGCTGGTATGGGTAGACCTCCTTTTGGTGATAGTTGAGCCAAAAATTTGAAGAAGTGAGGGACTTCACCCATGAAGATATCTGGGGAAAATTGACCCATTCAGAGTCAGAGCAAAATCCTAAATGTGGAACTTGTCTGGTATGTTTGGAGAAAGCTATGAAGCTAGTGTCACCGGAGAAGCAGAAGGTGAACCGGAGCTCCCGCTGCATCTCAGTGATGTGAGATGTCTGAGAACTAAGGGAGGGGTAATCATGTGGGGCTTTTAAGTCACTTTGAAGAGTTTGGTTTATATTCAGAGTGAAATGGGAGCTAATTTAGAAAGACTGAACTTCTGTTTGTTAATGACAATTCTGGCTACCATATAGAGAAGTTGTGGGAGAGGAACTGGGGTCAAATCAGGTCACCTAACGATGAAGCGCTTCCTGTAATTCAGACAGGGAGTGACAGAAAATACAGCCAATCCAAATAAGTACATCTATTTCAGGAAACACCCTGAAGCATCTTTGAATAGGACACTATCTAGTTTACACACCAGTCACATCCGATATTCAAAGGATTTTATAAGGTTATCACTTTAAGTTAAGTTTGGGAACACACATTCACTCCTCTTCTGTGGAGAATGGCTTTTGGCAAGATATTTTTAGTGCCATAACTACATTTCAGTGTGAATTATTTGGTGTGCAGATTATATAAAACGCTTTGACGTATACTATATCAGTACACAGTAAAATCAAAGAGGAGAACTAAGCAGGGCTTAATTCATAGGCCTAGTGTTGCAAACTTCTTTCCCTTTGTCCCTCTGAAATCTGCTTCTCAGAGTTAGACACAATAGGTTGAGCAACAAGCAAGGATTAGGTATGGTTCACATATGATTCCAGAGTTGGTTTATAATCTTGAATGAGAACTGAAAAGTCAAAACCCCTTTACTACAATTCCTTTTCATGTGACTCTTGGGCATGCCATGTTTAAGAGGTACTGTGCCCCACATCCCTTTAGAAATACTAAGTATTTATCTAACTGCCATTCTCCTAGCTCTTTCTAGTCATGGTTCCAAACTGAGCCATGATTTTGAACCATCATTCAACATTTTAACGAGTATGTATTTATGTATCTAGTAAGTTTGGCCAGCCTGGCATTTTCATATGGATTCCCACATATACAGTTTAGGAAGATTACACACATTAAAATGGTTCTTTCTTCCAAAAGTCCCTGTTATATTTACTATAGAGAAAAAAAATTGGATGATCATTTTAACCCTTGCTAATGTTTTTTACAAGATTACAAAAAGTTTTATCTAATAAATAACATAAAATATGTTTTATAAAATATAGATAAATTTTACAAAATATATACAGAGGTTGTATTAATAATTAATAATTAGTAAATAATTAATAACCAATACAAAACCAATCAGGGGGTTGCTGCTCAGATACACAATTATGAGGATAAAAACAGAACAAAAACAAACATCACTGGAATACAGACCCCCCTCAGCTCCACCACTAACTAATAATAGGGATTGTCCTTAAGGACCTCCTGCCTCCCTCTTGCTGTCAGAATCCATTGTTAGCGACACCCTTTCTCTTTCATCCCTCCACATGTGTACAAAACTCCCAGTACAACTGTATTTAGCTGTGTTCTTTCTCATATCAGGTAAAAAGTAATACGCAAATAAATATGTAATCAACGAGGTGAGTTATTTGTCAAATCTTGTGAGTTGCAAGGCCTTCTTAGTATGACAGCTAAGGAGAAATTCAATGTTTATATTAGAAAAAAAATGAATTTAATTATGAAATGTAATCAGCACTCATATGCTGTGTGCCTGCTCCTTGAAAAAAGTTTTGCTAAGTCATGCCTTCAATTTCAAGACCTTACAGTTCATTGGAATGAGGAACTATGAATAGATATGTGCACATCACTACCTCCAGTATAAGACACTGGGAGAGAAGAGCTGGAAGGTAGCACTATAATGCCCTAGATTGCACTAGACATTAAATCTTTACCCATAGGATACCCATTTCATTTTACTAAATGGCTCTCTATAAACCTAGTGAAATGAATGATTTGCCAGATATTGTAAAGAGGGTAGAACTACAGGATTTTATAGTGTAGGTTCAAACTCTTTGCCTGACTCTCGTAGTTTATAAGCTAGTCTCTTGCAGCCTTCACACAATGATGTTAAAAGCAAAGCAGCTACAAATTCCCTACCGTCGTCCTGGGCCCCCGTATCTCCAACCAGGAGTCGCTGAGAGGACAGAGCAAAGCGTCACCCTGCTGAATAGCAATTACTGCTTCTGTAATACCTATAATAACTGGCCCTAGTTTATAAAATTGAAACAAATTGCTTACAAGTGATTATTTTCAAGCAACATAAATAGTTTAAAGCTACTGCATCTGAAAAGTTAATTACCCTGAGTGCAACTCAGCATAATTTGCCTTTATAAAATATTTTATATTAAAAACCAGGCTGTTCACTAATGTCAGACGAAGGATTGTTCCCTTTGTGACAAGTTCACTTTTAATTTGCTTTTATTAATTATTTACTGATCCTATTAATAAAGAAAAACTGGAAATATATTACATAGCCTTTTATTTTTGGAAATTGAGATATATTTAGAACTAAAGAGGAAATGAAGGAAGTAAATGTTCTTGTAATTCTTCACTCTCTGGCCGCTTCTATTCCAGAGACAGGAACAGCCCCCAAGACCACACTGTGAATTCGTCTGAGAATATCAACTGGGCTCAGAAACTTCCTCTCCCCCGCCCTCCAGCAAAACACATTTTATAACCAATCTTAACGAGCTGCAGTCTAGTGACTGTCAGTGGTCAGACCAACAAAGCTGACAAATTAATGTACCTTAAAGCATAGTTAAGTGGTAATAGCAGTGCTGTTTTCTCAGAGAATGTTTGCATTTCAGTAGGGACTCCAGGTTACCCCAAAGGAATTGACAATTAATAGTGAAGCTATACAAATGGCACTGATCAGAAATACCTATACAAATGGGACAGGATTAAGGTATATATATTTTTTCTACATATATTTGCTCCTACAATTTCAATTAGGTAATGATTTTCTGTTTTCTTTCTCAATGGACATTTGTTGTAGGAAAGCAGAAAAAAGCAGCTTAAAGCCAAAGACTTTTCCAGTATTTTATAAAATCTGAAATTGAATAAAGAGGTAGGTGTTCCACGTTAGAAATAAAGAGGATGATAACTTTGGGAAAGACAAGCCAACGACGGGCTGGTTTTCCCCAAGGATGAAAGCAGGTTGGAAGAACCTGAGGATTGTGAGAGTCGTGAGCCGACCTCCACCTGTTTGTGGGGAGGAGGCTGGGGGTGAGCTCGGGCTTATGGAAAAGGATGGAACTGAGCAACGTGGACGCTGGATCCCCACCCAGGAGCATCTGTATTGACCTAGTTCCTGAGCACGGCCCAGAAGCAACAGAGCTAATGGGAATGTGTCCTATAATACCTTGGGGCCATGTAAACATGTAAAGCACTGCGTTGTGCTGGAGTGGAAGTGTGCGCCCCACTAATTGCGTTTAAATTGTACTTCTCCCATTCCTAGTAACTCTATTTTTGCATCCACACCCCAATCTCTCAGCTTCTGTCTTTCTAGGTGTCTCCTTGAGCGCTATACATCACAGCAGATGCAAAGCAGGGTGTGATACATCTTTCTGGAGCATCAAGTTTTTTTTGTTTTAAAGTATTTATTTATTTATTTATGGCTGTGTTGGGTCTTAGTTTCTGTGCTAGGGCTTTCTCTAGTTGTGGCAAGCGGGGGCCACTCTTCATCGCGGTGCGCGGGCCTCTCACTGTCGCGGCCTCTCTTGTTGCGGAGCACAGGCTCCAGATGCACAGGCTCAGTAATTGTGGCTCACGGGCCCAGCTGCTCCGCGGCACATGGGATCTTCCCAGACCAGGGCTCGAACCCGTGTCCCCTGCATTGGCGGGCAGATTCTCAACCACTGCGCCACCAGGGAAGCCCGAGCATCAAGTTTATTAACTAGAATTGGAAGAACCAAGGAGTCCTTGGAACAAGAACTATCCCCCTCCCCCACCAACACGGAAGACAGAAGAGTGGGGGAGGGGAGACGTGACCCAGGAATGACAGTCCAGTCTCTGAAGTTTCACCCAGGTGGGGGTTGAGGGGCAGACCTGCAGCCACGGTGGCCTCGCCTTCGGTCGCCCGGGCTGCTCCGGACCATCCTCTGAGCTGGCCAGGGTCTTGGATACGATGCTTCTGAAGGCCGCGCAGAGAACACCCTCATCTTCCCCTGCACCGGGCCCCAGGGAGCGCGGCGGCCTGACCTTCCTGCCTCGGTCATGCATGGGGTTCACATGGGCTCACTTTATTATGACGCCGCATGCTGGGCAGCTTGCAACAAAGATGTTTCAAAACAAAGTTCCAGATTCTCCTAGCCACCCCTTGCTTTTTCTGGCTGTGGCCAGAGGGAGTGGATGAGGACACACTCTCAGGCTGCCCAGTGTGGGAGGACCCTCCAGTGTTGGACACACCCGGGGGGCAGCTGGTTCCCTCTGGGGCTCCAATCCTGCTGCTGGTGGAGGGGGATGTCCCAGTGCCACACTGGGGGGCTGGGCTGGGGGTGGCAGTCCTCGACTGCAGGCTGGGTGGGGGACAGGCAGACTCACCGGTCTTCTGCCCCGCCTGCTGGTCTTCCTGCAGCTGCACGTTTTCTCCCTGGTAGAGCCACCTGCTTTTCAGGGGGGACACCACAGGGCTTGGAGAAGGCTCGAGTTCACTGCCGCTGAGGTCCCCGCGACAGAAGGGCCTCACAGTTACGATGGAGGCCCCTACCTGGGGTTTCTTGGCGCTCACACTGCCTGTTCCAGCATCCTGGATCTGGTCGCAAGTCAAGCCCGGAGTCGTCACCGTTGTCACCTTCAGGTCCTCTTCACAGGGTGGCTGCAGTGGCTCCTTCTGGCCCATGTTTAACCAAGCATGCCTCATGAGGTCAGGTAAGGTGCCTCTGTCACTGGGGTTGAGGGCAATCATTTTTTGTAATAGATCCCTTATCTCCAAAGACAGATAAGGTGGGATGTGGTATTTCCCTTGTAGGACTTGCTTCCGCAGCTCCTGGTAGTCTTTTCCCCAAAAGGGCTGGCACCCAGTTACCATGGCGTAGAGCACTACTCCCAGGCTCCACACGTCCACCGCAGGGCCGCTGTAGCTCTGCCCCAGGAAGATTTCCGGGGCAGAGAAAGGGGGTGTGCCGCAGATTGTGTCCATTTGTCCAGAGTCATCACACTTGTTGCTGAAGCCAAAGTCTGTAAGTTTGATATTCATGTTGGAATCAAAGACGAGGTTCTCTGGCTTCAGGTCCCGATGCACGATGCCCCTCTGGTGGCAGTGCTGCAGGGCGGAGAGCAGCTGCTGGAACGGGCCTCGGGCCTCCGCCTCTGTCATACGGTCATGGATCTTCAAATACTGGCACATGTCCCCCCCACTGAGGTACTCCATCACCAGAATAAATGCCTCCTCTGTGTTAATCGCCCCCAGCAGTTTTACAATATTGGGGTGATTCAGGAGCTTCATACTGCACACTTCCCGGAAAAGTGCCTGGGCACTTGCGACGCTCTGACGCCTTTTCTTAACCACCTTGAGAGCCACCTGTGTCCCGGTCAGAATGTGCCGCGCCAACTTCACTTTACCGAAGGTGCCTTCACCAATTGTGCAGAGGATCTCAAAGCCATCAATATGAGCCTCCTTGTCAGCAGAGTTGGCTGTAAGGCCCTGCATCATGGTGACCTGCTAACTACACTGACTGACAGCACTACCTAGCAACGCTAAGTACGCTAACTAACAATGCTAACTGTACTAACAGTGCTAAGTGTGCTGTCTCTACTAACAACGCTAACTACGCTAACTGTACCAACGGCGCTAACTAGCACTAACTACACTAACTATGCTAATCAAGTATTAACTACACCAGCTATGCTAACTATACCAACAGTACTGACTATGCTAACTGTACTAATCTAGCAATACTAACTAAAATTAAGATACAAATGAGAAAAAGAACAAAGGAAGAAAAGAAAGCAGAAGAAATGGAAAAGAAACACCATAAAATTGAGAAGAAGAAATTTAAAACTAAAAGAAATGATAAAGAGAGAAAAGTGAGAAGAAGGCAAAGAAGAAAGAAAAATGAGAAAAATAAAAAAGAGTAGAGAAAAGAGAAAAACAAATCAACAAAATGGCAGAAACAAGGAAAAAACAAGCTAACTGTAGGTCCAAGGCCGTCAGGTCACCAAAAGCAGCTTCCTGGGCTCTAAGGACCAAAAACCTGGGCCCAGCTGCCCCTTTTACAGGGCTCTGTGAAGTACATCACAGTGGTGCACTCTGAGGTCAGAGCAAGAAATGGACGCATCACAGCTGGGGGTAAACCACAGGGGTTTTCTCACTTCTTGAGTTCAAGGCCCCTTTACACTTAGGAAAAAGGATCCCAAAGAAATTTTTCTTTACGTGTGTTATTAGACATTGGTATTCACTTTGTTATAAATTAAAATCTGTAGAATACTTCAGTGGCCTTTTTATTTCTCGTTTGAAAATCTGTAATAATTTTAAAGACCTCATAATGTCTACACTTGAAATATTCAATTCCTTTTCCTTAAATTCTGGTCTCAAAATAATGTTACAACTTAACTGACTTCACGATACTATACAAAATGTTCTGCCGCATAAGACACGATAAGGTACATTATGAAAGTTCTATGAAGCTGAGAGAAGATTTGCCAGGAAGGTCATGAGCAGATTTCTCATCAGGAGACTCGGAGGCCAGATGGCATGGCTCAATGTACTTCAAGTGTTGAAGGAAAGAAACCGTCAACCAAGAATCCTATATCTAGCAAAACTTTCCTTCGAAAATGAGGGAGAAATCAAGACATTCCCAGTTAATCAAGAGTTGAGAGAGTTCTTAACCACCAGACCCGCCTGCCACAGGGAGTTCTTCAGGTTGGAGTCAAGGACCCTGCACAGTAGCTCAAAGCCTTATGAAGAAATAAAGACCTCTGGCAAAAGTAGATAGACGGGCGATGAGAAAAGCTAATACTGTTGTAACTTTGGTTTGTAGCTCCACTTTTTGTTTTCTATTTGATTTAAGAGACTAATATATAATAAAGCACACCACACACATAGAAATCAAAAAAAAAATCTATACCTAAAGCTATTACTAGAATTAAAAAATTTCACACATCTTATTAATATATACACTTGATGAAAAAAGCATTGAAACTTAGCATCAATATTGATATAACTATTTAGGAATTTAGATGACATGTTCCCCTATGTAATTAAATTAATATTTGGGAGAAAATTAGGAGATAAAAATTCTTTGAAATCTTAACATTTCATTATAAAAATAACCTTAATAATTACATAAATGAAGTAGAACTTTGGTGTGTAGATTTCTATCTACATATACATGGAAAATTATGAAATATATACAAACATGTACACACAGAATGGCCTTTACATATTCTATGAAAAATTCGTTCCCACCAACTAATGTATCACGGAAAAAAATTTCCAGAGGAGATATAGATAGATAGATAGATAGATAGATAGACAGACAGACAGACAGATATGGATATATGTATCTATGTTTGCCTCTACAGACCCTTACTAGTAGTTGACATTATGGATGGTTCTACTAATTGACTCTTCTCAAATTTCTCCATGTAAGTTTGAGATAAACATGTAGGACAGCTTTCTTACCATGTGGGTAGTAAATGGGAGCAACAAGGACTATTGAAGGAGAACACAGCACATTGCTGCGTTAGTCTACTGAATATACTAAAAGGTGAAATTGAACCATCCCCATGTCAATCCTTGGGGATTAAGCAGAAGAACAAGGTGTTTACATTACTCAAGTTTCAAACAAGCGAACAGACACCTCAGCACTTCCAGGTAACTACATTTCCACAAAAACTCCTATGAACATGCCAATAAGTCCAGAGCATCAAGAACTATGGCTAAAGAGGCCTTATGAGGCACTCAAAGACCTCACTTAGCCTAGAGTAAGTGGTTATACAGACTAATCCTTCTGTAACCCAAGTGAGGGGTGGAGAAGAAGCACTTCCTCATAGCATAGGGCAGTGGTGATGGACAGAGAATATGCAAGGAATGAACTCTTAATACTGGCATCTTGTAGGCACACAGAGTATATAGATCATAGGAACAATGAGAAAAGAAACCTTTAGTTCCTTTAATTGGCTGAATTCATTAGAGGCTAGTATGGTTTAGACAAAAAAAAAAAAAAGAGGCTCTTTCTAGCACAAGAGTTGGAAGATTGGTGGCCTATTTCAGTAGTTCTTATATAATCCAAACTCAGGTGAACAAGTGTTAGAGACAATATACTTTATTATGATCAATCTTTGTAGGAGAGGCATAAACCCAGTCTGATTATATTTGAAAAAAAACTACTGTGATAATACTTCCCTTCCATGTATTGGAGTATAATCTGCCATAATATATTTGGAGAAAATCTGGAATTTATCACATTCACAGTGAAAAAAAGAACAATCTGCCAGGGATTGGGGAGGGGAGGAGGGAAGGATGAACAGCTAGAGCAGACAGGATTTTTAGGGCAGTAAAACTATTCCACATGATGTGGTGGTAATGGTGGGTACATAACATCATGCCTTTGACAAAACCCACAGAACTGTAGATCACAAAGAATGTGAGCCCTTAAAATAACTGACTTTATTTTATAACAATGTATCAATGTAGGTTCAATTTTAACATGCTTACCACACCAAGGCAAGATGTTAATAATGAGGGCAAGGGAAGGAGTGGGAGGGGGAGTATATGGGAACTCTGAACATTCTGCTCAATTTTTCTGCAAGCTCAAAACTATTCTAAATTCCAATAATTCAAAAAATGGAAAGGGAATAAGAAAGGCATATGAAGTTAATACTAAACTAAAAACTTTGGAGTAGGCATATTAATTTCAACAAAGCTGATTTAAGAATCAGCTTGGGACACCTGGAAACAAAGGGCAGGGTTAGCCCCTACAGCCAGTGCTGCTTTACAAGATTTGGAATAAACACATAACTGAGTCTTTTGCTCCATGTGGGAGTGAAGAAAAGTGTAGGAGGGGCCTTGCCTCCAGCCTTACAGTCAGCTCCCTGAGGGGTTGTTCTCTATCTTGTTTCATACTGAGACTGTTTATTGGTGACATTCTTTCTGGGTCAAAACCATTCCAGTGGGGGTAAGCTGAGACGAAGTGAGAGAGTGTCATGGACATACATACACTACCAAATGTAAAATAGATAGCTGGTGGGAAGCAGCCGCATAGCACAGGGAGATCAGCTCAGTGCTTTGTGACCACCTAGAGGGGTGGGATAGGGAGGGTGGGAGGGAGATGCAAGAGGGAGGAGATATGGGGATATATGTATACATATAGCTGATTCACTTTGTTATACAGCAGAAACTAACACAACATTGTAGAGCAATTATACTCCAATAAAGATGTTAAAAAAAATTTTTTTTTAATTAAAAATACCAAGGAAAAGGTGGGACATTACATATTAATAAAAGTATCAATTCTCCAAAAAGACATAAAACTCCTAAAGTTGTGGAATCTGACATCAAGCTTTCAATATATGTGAAGCAAAAACTGATAGATCAAGTAGGTACAGAATCAGTAAGGATAGACTTGACCTGGACAGTAATAGCAATCAAACTAATATAATTGGCATTTATAGACTACTCCACTCAACAACAATAAAAGATACATTTTTCTCAAGCTCATGTGGATCACAGAGAAAAGTCTCAAGAGGAATTTTAAAAAGCAATTATATAGAATTAAAAATTTAAAAAAAATTGTAGATACAGAGAAAGCAGTGCTGAGAGGAAAATTAAGTGCATATATTCAGAAAGAAGAAAGATCTATAATCAGTAATCTGAGCTCCACCTCAGGAAACTAGAGACTGAAGAACAATTTAATATTAGTGTAAGCAGAAAGTAAAAAGAAATAATACATATGTGAGCATAAGTTATTGAAACTGAAAACTTTAGTAGAGAAAATCAATGAAACCAAAAACTTCTTTGAAAAGACCAGCAAAACTGATAAACCTCTAGCCAGGTTAACAGAAAAAGAAAAGAAAAGAAAAAATAATTACCAGTATCAGAAATTAAAGAGACGTCATCCTGACCTGTTTCATGAATGTTAAAAAAGGCAGTAAAGAACAACAAGCAGAACTCTATAATTTAGATGAAACAGAATGATTTCTTCACAGACACAAATGCTTAAAACTTACACAAGGAGAGACAGGTAATCTGATCAGGCCCATATCTATTAAAAAAAAATTGTATCAATAATCAAAAACCTTCCAAAAAAGACACCTTCAGTTCAGATAGTCACCGGTGAATTTTACCAAATCAAAAGAAAGGGTGCCAATTACCACAATCTCTTCCAGAAAACAGAAGCTGAGGAAACTCATTCTATGAGGTCAGCATTACCATAATACCAAAACCAGACACAAGCATTACGTGACATAAAAATATTTATATATCATGTTAAGAAGTTGAAAACTTTCTCACTAAAATCCAGAAAAAAGGAAAGATATTCTCTTTTACTCTTTCTACTCTCCGTTTTACTGAGATTTTTAGCTAGTACTTTAAAACAAGAAAAAAAAAAAAAAAGAGAAAGTATTTGGCTTGGAAAGGATTAAATAAAGCTGTCTATACTTGCAGATGACATGACTGTCTCTGCAGAAAAATATAATTTTGGAAAATTATGGAAATAATAAAGGACCATAACAAGGTCACAGGATTCATGGTTTAGTATATATTTTTGTGTATATGCTATACATACATATATATGTATTTTGTATATATACCGTACATATAAATATAAACAAACATACATTTAATACGTCAATGAAATTTGAAATTAAAACATACCATGTTGGGCTTCCCTGGTGGTGCAGTGGTTGAGAATCTGCCTGCCAATGCAGGGGACACGGGTTCGAGCCCTGGTCTGGGAAGATCCCACGTGCCGCGGAGCAACTGGGCCCGTGAGCCACAACTACTGAGCCTGCGCGTCTGGAGCCTGTGCCCTGCAACAAGAGAGGCCGCGACAGTGAGAGGCCCGTGCACCGCGATGAAGAGTGGCCCCCGCTTGCCGCAACTAGAGAAAGCCCTCGCACAGAAACAAAAAACCACCACAGCCAAAAATAAATAAAATAAATTTCTAGTTAATATTAAAAACCAAAAAAAAACATACCATGTATATTGTACCATAAAAATGAAGTACTTAAATATAAATCTAACAAAATATGTATAGGAACTATATGTGCAAAACTATAAAATGCTGATAAAAGAAACCAAAGATTAAATAAATCAAGAGTTATTCTGTGTATACTGACTGGAAAAATCAATATTATTAAGATGTTTATTCTTCTTAACTGTATCTATATATTCCATGCAATTCCAATCAAAATTCCAGTGAGCTATTTTCTTGATATTGACACACTAATATCAAGTTAATGTGGAAAGGAGAAAGACCTAAAACAGCCAAAACAATAATAGAAGATTAACAGCATAGCTGTAGTGCTAACAATTCCTGATTTCAAGAATTACTATAAAGCTACAGTAATCAAGAGAGCATGATATTGGCTCAAGAATAGACACATAGATCAATTAAACCATAGAAACAGCCCAGAAGGAGAGGCACAGAAATGCAGTCAACTGGTATTTCACAAGGGACAAAGACAATCAAGAGAGAAATAGATGAATGGATAAACAAAGTGTGGTACATTCAAACAGTGCAATATTCTTCAATGAAGAAAAATAAATGAACTAAAATGCCATGAAAGGATATGGATGAATATTAAATGTATAGGGTAAAATGAAAGAAGCCAGTAGCAAAAGTCTACATACTGAATTATTCCACTTATATGACATCTGGAAATGACAGAACCTATAGGCATGGTAAATCAGTAATGGCCAGTAGATTAAAGAAGGGCTAGAAATGATGATGAAACACAGGGAATATGTTCAGAGTTTCAAAACAATGCTGTATACTTTCATTGCAGATACATGACACTAAGCATTTGTAAAATTCCATAGAGCTTTACAGCTCAAATAGTAAATATTAATATAAACAAATTTTAAAAAATCATTTAAGAGGTCAGGGGAATCCAGGATGGGTGCAGAATGTAACTCGGGGCTGGGTATATGGGAACTGTCTGTATTACCCTTTCAATTTTTCTATAAATCTAAAATGTTTTCTAAAAACAAAAACTTATTTTTAAAAAATTCTGCAAGACACAAATAGAATACATTCAAAGAAAGTCACATCATAGTCAAACATCATAAATGAAAATAATATTTAACCAGAAAATAAAAAGATACATTATATTCTGGCACAACAATAAGAAGAATGAGAGCTAACATCATCAGAAACAAGTGAAGCCAGAGATAATAAAATCATATATTTAATGAAATTATAGGAAAAATGTGTAACCCCCAAATTTTATCTCTACTAATAATTTTGTCCCAAAATTAAGGTTAAATAATGAAATTTTCAAATAAACAAGAACAGGCAGAATTTGTTGCTAGCTGAACCAGACTGCAAGGAATACTGTTGATAGCTCTTCAGATAAGACAAAGAAAACCAAACCAAACCAAAACAAACAAACAAAAATCAGCACAAATTTACTGATGTACGTATCTGCAGGAAGAAACGAAGAGCACCGGAAAGGGAAATTGTGAATTTAACTATAAAATAATATTTATAAAATATATTAAATAGTTACTAACTCTTTAAAGAAAAAACTACACTGTGGATACATAACACATAATAGAAGGAGAATGAGTGACAACTAAAGTACAAAGGACAAAACAACAATACATGGTATTTTACTTACAATAATGGCTAATTGGCATAATTTAAGTCACTTTGAAAAGTTAAAGATTAAAAAGCTGAATTTAGAAAATAACCAGTAATAACACAAAGCAACATACATTTAAAACACTGACAGAATTAACAGGAGTTACAGAAAAATATACAATGAACCACAGCTATTTCAAATAGGATTTTCTCATAATTAAAAACAAAAAAATCAGTAATGCTATAAAAGCTTTATTTTTTATTGAAGTAAAATTGATGTATACCATTATAAAAGTTTCCGGTGTGCAACACTGTAATTCAATACACAACGGGATCATCATCAAAAGTGTAGTTATCATCCATCACCACAGAGTCGATCCCTTTTACCCATTTTGCCCACCTCTCAACCCCTTCTCCTCTGCTGTATCTCTTCTAGATATAAAAGTTTTAAACTATATTATTATCTAACTTACCTAACAGAAATTTATAGAATACTACATCTGGCAGCTAAAATACATAGTCTTTGGGGCTATAAAACAAGTCTCAATAAGTCACAAAGGATCATATGTTCTGTGAACATACATAAATGAATAAATGCTTTCGCGAAGAATAATGAGATAATCTTATGTGTTTGAGAATTAGCAGTACGTGTCTAAATGAACACTTGTTTAAAAAAATGCAATGGGAATTTAAAATATATTATTGACAGTATGGAAATAGAAATGTACCTTATCAAAACTTATATGATGGAGGCAAAACAGTCTTTGGCTATACTTTATCATTTAAATATGAAAGTTTAAAAAATCAATCAGCTAAGCCTCCATCTCAAGATTCTAAAAAGGAAAAGGGAAAATTTAAAACCCAGAGGAAGAAGAAGGACAAAAAGTAGAATGATGAGAACAAAGATCAAAGATATAAAATAGAGAAAAATAACAAAGCCATAAGCGTTAATCTTTGGAAGTTTAATAAAATTGATAAACTCTGTAGTAGTAGAATAATACCCCCTCCCAAGTTGTATAAGTGTTATTTCCCAGAACCTGGGAATATGTTCCCTTACATGGCAAAGAGACATTGCAGATGCAGTTAAGTCAGGATCTCCATAGCGTTTCCTGAATTACCCTGGTGAGCCAGTGTAATCACAAAGGTCCTTATTTTGAAAAAGAGTAGACAAGGGAAGCAGAAGTGTCGGAGTCAGAAAAGGAGATGTGACAGTGGAAGCAAAGTGAGAATGATTTCATTTCAGGCTGTAAGTATGGAAGGGGGCCAGTAGCTGAGGATTGGGGAGAGCCTCTAGAAGCTGAGAAAGGCAACAAACTGGATTCCCAGAATGTGCAGAAGGCATGGGGTCCTGTAAACATTTTAACTGTAGCTTAGTTAGACCTATTTTGAACTGTGATCTCCAGAACTGTAAAATAATAAATTTGTGGTGTTTTAAGTCACTAAGATTGTGTTAATTTGTTACAGCAGCAACAGGAAACTAAGAGAAACCCTTAGCAAGACTGATAAAAAAATGTAAAGTGCACACAAATTAACGTTAACTGAAAGCAGTATAGTGGTGCCAATACACATATTTTCAAATTAAAGGAGAATAAGAGAATAGTGTATTTCCTTCTTGATTTTCAATACTGTATTTAGCAGAAACCAACTTTATTAGCATAAGGACACAGGGGCGACAATGAAAAACAACAATCATAAGGAGAAAAAAGAAAAGAAAACAAAATGTACTATTTAATTAATTGTAAATGGATTAAAAAAATCATCCATTTTTAATTTGCTGTTTGTTAACTTTTTTTTTTTAACATCTTTATTGGAGTATAATTCCTTTACAGTGTTGTGTTAGTTTCTGCTGTATATCAAAGTGAATCAGCTATACATATACATATAGCCCCAGATGCCCTCCCTCTTGCCTCTCCCTTCCCCCGTCCCTATCCCACCCCTCTAGGTGGTCACAAAGCACGGAGCTGATCTCCCTGTGCTTGACTATCTTTTTGAAACAGCAAGATGTCCGGATCCTAATATCAATAAAACAAATTAGGACCATAAATGACTCCATTAAAATAAATCTGTTGCCCATAAATTTTCTAGCAATTAATATAAATCAACTTTATTATAAATTGTATAGTACACTCCTGCCAAATTGAGAACTATATATTTTATTTCCATCTGTATTTTGAAGTGTGAATACTAGAAAATTAGCTTTAATAAAAGCTCAATTAATCTAAGTAATAATGCCTAAATATCTCTTGGTGTGAAGGGTCTTGAAACACATGACTTTCCATCCCAATGCCAGTTTTGTCTAATCATCTTATGGGCAAAATTTATGTCATATTTTTACTTTGAAAAATCTATTTGGAACAAAGAAAACTATAGTTAGGCAACAATTCCTGTATTGTTGAAAATTAGCAACTGTTATCACAACAACAACAATAAAATGTACTTTGACTCCAATGTAATTATGTACTTAATTTTTCTCTTTTTTAGTTTTCAAGAACCATTTTTTATTAAACCCATATAAGAAAATTTACTTATCGGTGTTATTTCTATTTAATTTACAAGAAGACTGAAGCAACAGTTATGTCAGTATTATATATTGCTTAAATTTTTTCACTGATTTTATGTTAGAGTTATTTGGAAAGTTTATAGTCCTTAAATTTCGATTAATGTCCTCACATTTTGTTGCATGTGTGCTCAGTTCTCCCCAAAATTATTTGAACTTGACCACTCTGAATATAAAGCTGGCATTCAAGTCAATCAAAAAATTACTTATGTCTTTGGTGAAATGTCTATTTACGTCTTCCGCCCATTTTTTAATTGGATTGTTTGTTTTTTTTTATATTGAGCTGCACGAGCTGTTTGTATATTTAGGAGATTGATCCTTTATCTATTGTTTCATTGGCAAATATTTTCTCCCATTCTGAGGGTTGTCTTTTCATCTTATTTATGGTTTCCTTTGCTGTGCAAAAGCTTTTAAGTTTAATTAGGTCCCAGAAGACATACAGATGGCCAAGAGGCACACGAAAAGATGCTCAACATCACTAATTATTAGAGAAATGCAAGTCAAAACTACAGTGAGGTGATACCTCACACCGGTCAGAATGGCCATTATCAAAAAATCTAGAAACAATAAATGCTGGAAAGGGTGTGCTGAAAAGGGAACCCTCCTGCACTGTTGGTGGGAATGTAAGTTGATACAACTATGGAGAACAGTGTGGAGGTTCCTTAAAAAACTAAAAATAGAACTACCATATGACCCAGCAATCCCACTACTGGGCATATACCCTGAGAAAAGCATAATTCAAAAAAGAGACATGTACCACAGTGTTCACTGCAGCACTATTTACAATAACCAGGACATAGAACTAACCTAGATGGATAAAGAAGATGTGGCACCTACAGACAATGGAATATTACTCAGTCATAAAAAGAAACGAAACTGAGTTATTTGTAGTGAGGTGGATGGACCTAGAGTCTGTCATACAGAGTGAAGTAAGTCAGAAAAAGAAAAACAAATACGTATGCTAACGCATATATGGAATAGATTCCATATATGCAATCTAAAAAAAAAAAAAATGGTACTGATGAACCTAGTGGCAGGGTAGGAATAAAGATGTAGACATAGAGAATGGACTTGAGGATATTGGGGTGGAAGGGAAAGCTGGGGCGAACTGAGAGTAGCATTGACATACATACACTACCAAATGTAAAACAGTTTGCTAGTGGGAAGAAGCAGCACAGCACAGGGAGATCAGCTCGGTGCTTTGCGATGACCTAGAGGGGTGGGATAGGGAGGATGGGAGGGAGGCTCAAGAGGGATATGGGGATATATGTATGCATATGGCTGATTCACTTTGTTGTACAGCAGAAACTAACACAGTATTGTGAAGCAACTATACTCCAATAAAGATCTATTTAAAAATTACGTATGATTTAAGTGAAATTCATTAAGACTAAGTACTTAATGAAAATTAGCAAGGTGTTTCATCTCTCTTCAGAAACAAATATCCATTTTTACCTTTACTTGATATATCTGAAGTAACGTATATAGATTTGCCTTTGAATATTACATTTCTTCCATCTGGTCCGCTACTATTTTGGAAAGCTTGGTCCTTTCTGAGTGAGAAACATAAGATTTGAAATGATTAAGGTCCATTTATAACATTACTATTTGCTTAAATTTTATATCATTATCTGTCATTATTGAGTAGAATGCATCACCCCTGAAGGAGGCATATGAGTCTAATGGTAAAAATATAAGGATGAGGCATATATTTAGGTCATGGATAACTCAGCAGGTAATGAAGAACGGAGGAGGCATTTAAAATCCCCTACATTTGAAAATCTTGTAAGCCAAAAGATGATTCTTAAACTACAGAAAATGTTATGTGTTTATCTAATTGCTTGATAGTGTTTCTTGTTTTCTTTCATAAAGATGCATGGTACTGCTATTGGGGAAATTAAATTTACTTAGACCGCATGAAATCGTAAAATAAAACAGTACTAATTATTACTAATACTAATACTATGAGAAGAAGGAGAAGAAGGAGAGGAAGAGGGGAAAATTCAATTGTAATAATTTCCATTTTTAAGTATTTTATGTCCCAAGCTCTCTGCTATGTGGTATATGTGAATTAACTTATTAAATCATCTCACCAGACTTGTGGGTAAGTACTACACTATATAAGAGTCTTTTGCCTGAAAAAAATAGAAAATCCCAATTCAGTAAGAAAAATTTATTACCTCATATAGCAAAGACTCTAAAGGTCAGGCACCCCCAGGGTTGTTTAATTCAGTAGCTGAATGATGTCATCAAGAACCCAGCTCTTTTCGTTATTTTCTGACCTGCCCTCCTCAGCACCTTTGTTCTCAGCCTTCCTCCCTTCATGAGAGTAAAATGGTTATGACTCTGTGTGTAAGCATGAGAACGTGTAGTAGAAAATGTGGGTAACTCTTCTTGCGTGAGTTTTCTTTTTTAAAGGGGAAACTTTCCCCAGACTCTTTCCAGCAGACTTCTCCAAATGTAAATGAAGATGAATACAAATTTAACCATGATTAAAATATATTTTTTATCTTTAGGGTAGGATCAAAGTTTCGTAATCATCCCTAGATCTATCACTGGCAAAGAGAATAAGATTTTAATGATCAGCTTAGAGTACGCAGGATTTAACAGTGAGTCCTATGGGAGAGAATTAAAAACATGAACAAAATAACCAAGTAGGGAGATTGAAAGTGAGGTAGGCAACCACTTATGTCTGCTACAGATATTATCTTTACTTTCTAGATAATCAAACAAGGGATAAAAGAAATGGTGAGATTAACATTATTGGGACAGGAAGTTGCAGAATATGAATTCAATGATACGTTGAAGGGTTGGAGAGATTTAGTAGCTTGTTCCAATAAGACAATGCACAGTAATGTGTTAGAGGAGGAAAAAATAAAAGAAAGACATTTCTCTGGACTTAAGAAGGTGATGTCTGTGCCAGAATTCATATCATTAAGTTATTTTCTGGACCAGACATTTATTTCAGAGATCTAACTAATATTTTTACTGTCTTTTTTTTTTTTTTTCTATTTGAGGTAAGAGATTCTAGAGCATATTTGAATGTTGGTGTGATGATCCAATACACAGGAAGAGATTAAGGAAACAGAGAAAATCAAGTAACGGCAGGAGAAATTTCTTTCATAAGTCACTAGTAGAGGATAACAAGAATAATTACTGAGAGATTTAAAAGAAAGAAAGCCCTTCCAATGTTTGAGAAGAATGAGAAAACATGGATATACTCAGTAAAGTCTGGAAAATTATTCATAGAAGACAATGCAGCCAGTGTTTTAGTTCACATCCTCATTATTATCCTCAATTTTTAATTTTTCATCTTTATTCACCTCTTTATTCTTCACATGTTTCTCCTCATATACTAACTATTAATTTTCAAGTTCCTTATAAAAATTAAAATACTATTCTGGGGAAATTGTTACTAGAAATCTTTATACACTTACACAAACCTTAGAACTCAAGCACATCATAATGAAAACATGAACTAAGACAAATATATAGTGCTTGAATGGCATCAAATTTTATTGTGTTAAACTGTGTAAAACTTTCCTATAAAAAAATGTAAAGGTTTATATTAAGAAGTCAGAGTGCCATTGTACTTTAATCAGGCGCTCATCTAAATGGAAATGAGCAAGACTAATTTTGTAGAATTTAGATGCTGAGCTGAACCAAACTTATTATAAAAGAACTGGTGAATCTATCACAGCAAAGGTAAGTAACTATCTTGTAAAGTAAATTCATCTATAATGCAATAAAAAGATGTATTAAATCCAAGGATGAGAGATTTGTTGCTGCCCTTGAATATACATTCAAATAGCTTTAAAAAAATCTGCCTGAAGGCCCCCCCAGGTGTGTGGTTGGACCAGGAGTATAGGGGGGAACTGAAGCCTTAAAGCCCACTTAAAGCCAACAAAAGATCAGAAAGAAAAATTAAGGAAACAATCCTATTTACCATCACATCAAAAGAAATGAAATACCTAAGAACAAACTTACCTAAGGAGACAAAAGAACTGTACTCTGAACACCATAAGATGCTGATTAAAGAAATTAAACATGACACAAACAGTTGGATGATATACCATGTTCTTGGACTGGAAGAATCAATATTGTTAAAATGATCATATAACCGAAGACAATCCACAGATTCGACGCAATCCCTATCAAATGACCAATAGCATTTTTCACAGAACTAGAACAACAAATTTTTTAATTTGTATGAAAACACAAAGACCCCTATTAGCCACACCAACTTTAAGAAAGAAAAACGGAGCTGGAGGTAACAGACTTCCTGACTTCAGACCATACTAGAAAGTTACAGTCATGAAAACAACATGGTACTGGCACAAAACAGAAATATAGATCAATGGAACAGGAAAGAGAGCCCCGAAGTAGACCCAACCACCTATGGTCAATTAATCTATGACAACAAAGGCAAGAATACGCAGTAGAGAAAAGACAGCCTCTTCAATAACTGGTGCTGGGAAAACTGGACAGCTACATGTAAAAGAATGAAATTGAACATTCTTTAACATCATACGCAAAAATAATCTTAAAATGAGTTAAAGACCTAAATGTAAGAGTGGATTCTATAAAACTCCTAGAGGAAAACATAGGCAGAAGACACTTTGACATAAATTGTAGCAAAATCTTTTTGGAACCACCTCCTAGAGCAATGAAAATGGAAACAAAAATTAACAAATGGGACTTAGTTAAACTGAAAATCTTTTGCGCAGCAAAGGAAACCATAAACAAAACGAAAAGAGCCTACAGAATGGGAGAAAATATTTGCAAACGATGTAACCCATGAGGGATTAAACTCTAAAATATACAAACAGCTCACACAGCTCAATATAAAAAGAAAAACTCAATGAAAAAAATTGCAGGAGATCTAAATAGACATTTCTCCCAAGAAGACATAGAGATGGCCAACAGGCACATGAAAGGATGCTCAAATCGCTAATTATTAGAGAAAGGTAAATCAAAACTACAATGAGGAACCACCTCGCACCAGTGAGAATGGCCATAATCAAAAGGTCTACAAACAATAAATGCTGGAGAGGGCGTGGAGAAAAGGGAACCCTCTTACACGGTTGGTGGGAATGTAAAATGGTACAGCCACTATGCAGAACAGTATGGAGGTTCCTTAAACAACTAAAAATAGAACTACCATATGATCCAGCAATCCCACTTCTGAGCACATATCTAGAGAAAACCATAATTCAAAAAGATGCATGCACCCCAGTGTTCACTGCAGCACTATTTACAATAGCCAGGACATGGAAGCAGCCTGAATATCTATCGACAGATGAATGGACAAAGAAGATGTGGTATATATATATATGTGTGTGTATATATATATATATATATATATATGTATGTATATATGTATATATGTATATATATATATATATATATATATATATAAAACGGAACACTACTCAGACATGAAAAAGATGAAATAATGCCATTTTCAGCAACATGGATGGAACTAGAGTTAATCATACTAAGTGAAGTTAAGTCAGACAGAGAAAGACAAATACCATATGATATTACTAGAGTGTGGAACTAAAAAAGAAAAAATGATACACATGAACTGATTTACCAAACAGAAACCAACTCACAGATAAAGAAAACAAACTTATGGTTACCAAAGGGGAAAACAAACTTATGGTTACCAAAGGGGAAAACAAACTTATGGTTACCAAAGGGGAAAACAAAC
Source organism: Balaenoptera physalus (assembly GCF_965194825.1). Classification (NCBI taxonomy): domain Eukaryota; kingdom Metazoa; phylum Chordata; class Mammalia; order Artiodactyla; family Balaenopteridae; genus Balaenoptera; species Balaenoptera physalus. Next base: position 10,640 of record NW_028124150.1, on the reverse strand, counting down.
TTATGGTTACCAAAGGGGAAATGTGGGGGGGAGGAATAAATTATGAAGTTGGGAGTAACATATACATACTACTATATATAAGATAGATAAACAACAAGGACCTATGTATAGTACAAAGAACGATACTCAATATTTTGTAATAAACTGTATTACAAAAAATATGTTACTTTGCTACACTTGTAACTCACACAACACTGTAAATTAACTATACTCCAATAAAAAAAAAAACTGCCTGAAATTAAAAATAGTAATAATACTTTAAAATCATCTGTAGCCATGATTCTTTATGAAATGTAAAAAGTGACCAATATTTTTGTATCATTGTTAATTACATATATATTTTTTGCTCTATTTCTTTGATGTGATTTGGAAACTTCAGACAAGGATATTCATCCCCTCAATGCTTAGTCTAATGTATAGATAGACCTACTATAATCAATCTTTCAGGTAACATAAACATACAGGTCTACTCGTGTATAATTAATTTTCAAAAATAACACTTTCTAAATACAGACATAGAGGAAATATTTACAGGGAATTTTCATTATAAAGAAAAACTCAAATTACAATTTTAAACAGACCACTGAGCAAATCATTTTGAAATACTTGATCAGGTATTTAGAGGTTACTATAACAATAATCAGATCTCCCTCAAATACAGTAGTATGTATGTGTCTATATATCTATACATATATATATATATATATTATATTAAAAAACTTTAAAGTAATTTTTCCCACCCCAATGGATAGTGTATATCTCCAACCCAGTTAAATCTTACCCTCTTTCAACAAAAATTAAACAAAAAAGTGTTTGTGGTTTCTAACACCTTGTCTTCAAAACAAAACAACAACCAAAACAACAGAAACAAAACAAAAAATAAAAGCAGCGTACCTACTAGTTATGTCAGGGTCATTAAAACCCCAGGGAGTCCAAAACCCCAAGGGGCACGTCTGGATGGAAGCTGCCTCCCTTTGCCGGAAGCTCCAAATTACAAAAATATCAGTTGCAAAAATTTTCCTTGACTGCTGGAAGATTGGAGCATTGTAAATTAGACCACAGAGTTCCAATAAACCTTAACTGGAAAAAAAATGTCTAGCACACTCTCGTGAATCTTGGTCTCTATTTTGATGATTCATCTAGTGAGTCATATTCCTGGAAAGATTCTCTAGGGTCCCACAAAGGCTCACGCTTATTGTCCAAGGCTAGAACTCTTATGCACAGTCACATCCAGTCTCTGTTTTGGGGGTCTGCCACTGTGCCTGGGTGGCTGGTGCTGCAAAGACTCAAAACATAACCACAGAGGAATAATCTAGACAAACCAACAGGTCCTGGAGATATTTCTGGATCTCAAATAAAGAGGCCCTCTTGCTTCCTCGTGAGTTCCCCTCTGAGGTCTTTGGAGCCTTTAATGTGAGTGGACTTCATTCTGGACAATCTAGAAAGAGGTTCTAATCATGTTTTTCGTCCAAAGAGAAGATACCAGGTTCATAATCTGTGATAACATCATCCCCTCCTCTCAAGGAGTATCTGCAACAGGATGCAACACTATCTGTTCTAGCTATTGCCACCACTGTTGTAACTTTTTCTGGGGCAAAAAGATCCCTAATCCCTTTCAGTCAGCATCACTGAGAAGGGGCCAGGCCATGGAAAAGTCTGAAAAAGAATGGTAATCCAAAAGATAGTTTGCATTTTCTCCTAGACACAAAAATACTAGTGACTGCTCTACCAATTGATACAGGAATACTTCTTCCTGTCTTCTAAATATTCCACTATACTTGAATAAATCAAGCTCCCTGACTCTTAATTAGGGGCCCAGGGAATAACACCCCGTACTTCCCATTCTATAATAATGGTTTTGACATTTTTATTTCTATCTCTTTTCCATAGTCTACAAGCTTTAAGAGGAAGCACACAATGTACCTTATATTTACCATAATAATTTCATTGTATAGCACAGTGCCTGACCTGATATAGTTAGTATACACAAAAAATACTTCTTAGTTAAATGAATGTATCAAGATTTTCCCATCAGTAAGGTATGCCAACTAGCTAAAAGTTTAGGGTTTTGTCATTCCATACGTCTTCTTTTCCAAAGAAGTGCATGAAGTAGAAATTAGCCCTTTCTAAATATTATTGCATGTCTTTACATAACAAGAAAACTAAATAATAAAAAGCGTAGATTGAATTTTTCTTCATGAAACAACAGTTCTCAGTATATGAAACAACAGGATGGAATGCACAACTTGCTTTGGGGACCTCACCTGACTCTCCCTCAGATCATCTTGAAAAATGCACTGTGAATTATATCTTATCAGGTTAACTGACTACTCATTTTAGCTCTAAGTAAATGGCCAAACATAGCTGACATTTAACAGAGAACACAGAAGTAAAGATTGCAATCTTTTAAGTAAGTTTCAGACTTATCAAACATAGCATTTTTCTTGCATATTGCTGTCAGGAAAACTATGAGTAACACTTTTTAAAAAAAAAATCATCGTTGCCGTCAAAAACTGAAAAACTTTGTAAGTTAATTGGGAAGTAAATTAAGAATCAGCATGTGAAAAATATAAAATCAAAATATTCATTTCACACAAAACCTCTGTCATGATTAATAACACTATTTTATAATAATCATGATTTCTCACAGTTTGATCTTTATAGGTTACCATAAGAATGCAGTTGATTAGTGTTTGCATGTATCTTTCTTGGTTATTACCTCTTAATCTCCTTTCTACACAAACAAAGGCATAAGGATATTAAGAAGAAGGAGAAGGAGAAAGAAGAGAACAGAGAGAAGAGGAAGGAGAAAATGAAGACAGAAAAAATATTACATAAAGGAATAGTTACTTTTCTGTATCAATTTAGTTAGGCCACGGCAACCAGATATTTGGTCAAATATTATTCTAGATGTTTCTCTGAGGGTATTTTTTAGATGAGATTAACCTTTAAATCGGTAAACTTTGAGTAAAACGGATTACCCTCTATAATATGGGTGGGCCATAGCTAATTAGCCTCTTAAGGGAATTCTGCCAGCAGACAGCCTTCAGAATCAAACTGTAGCTCTCTCCTTAATTTACTGTCACCTAAGGAAAAGGCCATATGTCTCTCTGCGGAAGAACTGAAGAAATCCTTGTCATATGTACTGACTGCATTGTTGCAAAAAACCCTTTGTTCTAGCTATCTGGCTCTTCACCAATAAATGAGCTATGGATCTTCAAATAGACACAGTTCCAGAAACTGAGTAGAGAATTATGACTTTTTACTGGAGTGACTACTGTTCTCTTTCTGCTCCGCCATGCGTGCCATTTTCTTGCTGTAAGACGTTAACAGCACCCAAGCTGGCTGCCTGTCTCTTTTGCCCTTTGGAACACGATGCTCACTATCTTTACCACCACCTTTAGGTCACATGAACCTTAGCTGCTTTTCTGACATTGGAGGTCACTCCTGTTATTTTGAGATCCATAGATTAACAATTCCAAGTTTGTTACTGCCTCCCTTGTCATCAACTCAGCCTTACGCAAGAGCGCTACCACTTAACCTGTTGTGTTGCCGATGCCGCTCATCAATGCAGTTTGGATGGCCCTGGCGAATGGTATGTATTCTGGCTCCTCCTGAAAACCTCTCCTCTGGTAGGTTTTCTGGACTCACGTAATTTATTCTATCCAGCTTTCTCTCTTCCTGTAGCCTCTTTATTCTGTCATGGCAACTCAGCTATGTCTGTTGCTCAACATGGGACATTTCTTTCTTCATTCTTCTAGAGTGTTGAGATAGCTCTATTTTCTGGGGCCCTTGCCTGAGTGTTCAATCCTCATGTCCTGAGAATTCTTGCTTATGCAGTCTTATATTCTGGCCTACTCAGCAAGTACCCCCAAAGTGCAATCCCTGGGTCATTCCTTCAACTCCTGCTAATATAAGCTAATTCTTATATCTCCTCTATAAGTGTGTATGCTCTTTCTTATCAACACATTCCAGTTGGATTAGGTTGCAATTTAATGTTAATTCCCAGCCTGTGACCCACGGGAGAAGAAATGAATCTCTCGAGGAAAGGTGGTCACCTGTTGCCCTTGTGAGACAGGCTACTACAGTGTTCTCTGTCAGGCATAAACTGTTAGCTTTCACTAGGAAGGACTGGTGAGTCACCTCTGTGAACTCTGAGGATTCCAGGGCTCCAGCACAGACAACTTCTTCAGGATCATCTGTCTAGAGAATCTATCCAGATATCCCCATCCCCCAATTCAGCTTGACAGGTGTTATTTTCAGCTCTTCTGAAATGTTTTCTGAAGTCCTTTAATAACACTAAAATAAAGCAGATTTTGCTGAGTGCTTTGAAGATGAAAAAGGGTTGCAGAAACTAGTCCACTTAACAGTCATTTGTCATGACATTATCCAGTTGCACAAGTCTCCACCAGACCCTGGAGAAAAAATATTTTTTCTTCAAGCATAAGATTTTTGGAGTTTACAGAAACTAAATACAAAAATCATGCTGCAAAATGAAATCTTGAAATCCTCCTATTGTTGTTTGGGAATCAGAGATAGAGTGACTATCAATAAGTCTTAAGACTTATCCCACCACCAGAGCCTCCCATCAAGCCTCTTAGATAGCCTCAACCACCAGAGGGCAGGCAACAGAAGCAAGAAAAACTACAATCCTGCAGCCTGTGGACCAAAAACCACAGTTACAGAAAGAGAGAGAAGATGAAAAGGCAGAGGGCTATGTACCAGATGAAGGAACAAGAAAAAACCCCAGAAAAACAACTAAATGAAGTAGAGATAGGCAACCTTCCAGAGAAAGAATTCAGAATAATGATAGTGAAGATGATCCAGGACCTCGGAATAAGAATGGAGGCAAAGATTGAGAAGATGCAAGAAATGATTAACAAAGACCTAGAAGAATTAAAGAACAAACAAACAGAGATGACCAATACAATAACTGAAATGAAAACTACACTAGAAGGAATCCATAGCAGAATAACTGAGGCAGAAGAACGGATAAGTGACCTGGAAGACAGAATGGTGGAATTCACTGCTGCGGAACAGACTAAAGAAAAAAGAATGAAAAGAAATGAAGATAGCCTAAGAGATCTCTGGGACAACATTAAACGCAACAACATTCGCATTATAGGGGTCCCAGAAGGAGAAGAGAGAGAGAAAGGACCAGAGAAAATATTTGAAGAGATTATAGTCGAAAACTTCCCTAACATGGGAAAGGAAATAGCCACCCAAGTCCAGGAAGCGCAGAGAGTCCCATACAGAATAAACCCAAGGAGAAACACGCCGAGACACATAGTAATCAAAGTGGCAAAAATTAAAGACAAAGAAAAATTATTGAAAGCAGCAAGGGAAAAACGACAAATAACATACAAGGGAACTCCCATAAGGTTAACAGCTGATTTCTCAGCAGAAACTCTGCAAGCCAGAAGGGAGTGGCATGATATACTTAAAGTGATGAAAGGGAAGAACCTACAACCAAGATTACTCTACCCGGCAAGGATCTCATTTAGATTTGATGGAGAAATCAAAAGCTTTACAGACAAACAAAAGCTAAGAGAATTCAGCACCACCAAACCAGCTCTACAACAAATGCTAAAGGAACTTCTCTGAGTGGGAAACACAAGAGAAGAAAAGGACCTACAAAAACAAACCCAAAACAATTAAGAAAATGGTCATAGGAACATACATATCGATAATTACCTTAAACGTGAATGGATTAAACACCCCAACCAAAAGACATAGACTGGCTGAATGGATACAAAAACAAGACCCATATATATGCTGTCTACAAGAGACCCACTTTAGACCTAGGGACACATACAGACTGAAAGTGAGGGGATGGAAAAAGATATTCCATGCAAATGGAAATCAAAAGAAAGCTGGAGTAGCTATACTCATATCAGATAAAATAGACTTTAAAATAAAGAATGTTACAAGAGACAAGGAAGGACACTACATAATGATCCAGGGATCAATCCAAGAAGAAGATATAACAATTATAAACATATATGCACCCAACATAGGAGCACCTCAATACATAAGGCAACTGCTAACAGCTATAAAAGAGGAAATCGACAGTAACACAATAATAGTGGGGGACTTTAACACTTCACTTACACCAATGGACAGATCATCCAAAATGAAAATAAATAAGGAAACAGAAGCTTTAAATGACACAATAGACCAGATAGATTTAATTGATATAGATATAGGACATTCCATCCAAAATCAGCAGATTACACGTTCTTCTCAAGTGCGCACGGAACATTCTCCAGGATAGATCACATCTTGGGTCACAAATCAAGCCTCAGTAAATTTAAGAAAATTGAAATCATACCAAGCATCTTTTCTGACCACAACGCTATGAGATTAGAAATGAATTACAGGGAAAAAAACGTAAAAAAGACAAACACATGGAGGCTAAACAATACGTTACTAAATAACCAAGAGATCACTGAAGAAATCAAAGAGGAAATCAAAAAATACCTAGAGACAAATGACAATGAAAACACGACCACCCAAAACCTATGGGATGCAGCAAAAGCGGTTCTAAGAGGGAAGTTTATAGCTATACAAGCCTACCTAAAGAAACAAGAAAAATCTCAAGTAAACAATCTAACCTTACACCTAAAGAAACTAGAGAAAGAAGAACAAACAAAACCCAAAGTTAGCAGAAGGAAAGAAATCATAAAGATCAGAGCAGAAATAAATGAAATAGAAACAAAGAAAACAATAGCAAAGATCAATAAAACTAAAAGTTGGTTCTTTGAGAAGATAAACAAAATTGATAAGCCATTAGCCAGACTCATCAAGAAAAAGAGGGAGAGGACTCAAATCAATCAAATCAGAAATGAAAAAGGAGAAGTTACAACAGACACTGCAGAAATACAAAGCATCCTAAGAGACTACTACAAGCAACTTTATGCCAATAAAGTGGACAACCTGGAAGAAATGGACAAATTCTTAGAAAGGTATAACCTTCCAAGACTGAATCAGGAAGAAACAGAAAATATGAACAGACCAATCACAAGTAATGAAATTGAAACTGTGATTAAAAATCTTCCAACAAACAAAAGTCCAGGACCAGATGGCTTCACAGGTGAATTCTATCAAACATTTAGAGAAGAGCTAACACCCATCCTTCTCAAACTCTTCCAAAAAATTGCAGAGGAAGGAACACTCCCAAACTCATTCTATGAGGCCACCATCACCCTGATACCAAAACCAGACAAAGACACTACAAAAAAAGAAAATTACAGACCAATATCACTGATGAATACAGATGCAAAAATCCTCAACAAAATACTAGCAAACAGAATCCAACAACACATTAAAAGGATCATACACCACGATCAAGTGGGATTTATCCCAGGGATGCAAGGATTCTTCAATATACGCAAATCAATCAATGTGATACACCATATTAACAAATTGAAGAATAAAAACCATATGATCATCTCAATAGATGCAGAAAAAGCTTTTGACAAAATTCAACACCCATTTCTGATAAAAACTCTCCAGAAAGTGGGCATAGAGGGAACCTACCTCAACATAATAAAGGCCATATATGACAAACCCACAGCAAACATCATTCTCAATGGTGAAAAACTGAAAGCATTCCCTCTAAGATCAGGAACGAGACAAGGATGTCCACTCTCACCACTATTATTCAACATAGTTCTGGAAGTCCTAGCCACGGCAATCAGAGAAGAAAAAGAAATAAAAGGAATACAAATTGGAAAAGAAGAAGTAAAACTGTCACTGTTTGCGGATGACATGATACTATACATAGAGAATCCTAAAACTGCCACCAGAAAACTGCTAGAGCTAATTAATGAATATGGTAAAGTTGCAGGATACAAAATTAATGCACAGAAATCTCTTGCATTCCTATACACTAATGATGACAAATCTGAAAGAGAAATTATGGAAACACTCCCATTTACCATTGCAACAAAAAGAATAAAATACCTAGGAATAAACCTACCTAGGGAGACAAAAGACCTGTATGCAGAAAACTATAAGACACTGATGAAAGAAATTAAAGATGATACCAACAGATGGAGAGATATACCATGTTCTTGGATTGGAAGAATCAACATTGTGAAAATGAGTATACTACCCAAAGCAATCTACAGATTCAATGCAATCCCTATCAAATTACCAATGGCATTTTTTACGGAGCTAGAACAAATCATCTTAAAATTTGTATGGAGACACAAAAGACCCCGAATAGCCAAAGCAGTCTTGAGGCAAAAAAATGGAGCTGGAGGAATCAGACTCCCTGACTTCAGACTATACTACAAAGCTACAGTAATCAAGACAATATGGTACTGGCACAAAAACAGAAACATAGATCAATGGAACAAGATAGAAAGCCCAGAGATTAACCCACGCACCTATGGTCAACTAATCTATGACAAAGGAGGCAAAGATATACAATGGAGAAAAGACAGTCTCTTCAATAAGTGGTGCTGGGAAAACTGGACAGCCACATGTAAAAGAATGAAATTAGAATACTCCCTAACACCATACACAAAAATAAACTCAAAATGGATTCGAGACCTAAATGTAAGACTGGACACTATAAAACTCTTAGAGGAAAACATAGGAAGAACACTCTTTGACATAAATCACAGCAAGATCTTTTTTGATCCACCTCCTAGAGTAATGGAAATAAAAACAAAAATAAACAAGTGGGACCTAATGAAACTTCAAAGCTTTTGCACAGCAAAGGAAACCATAAACAAGACGAAAAGACAACCCTCAGAATGGGAGAAAATATTTGCAAATGCATCAACGGACAAAGGATTAATCTCCAAAATATATAAACAGCTCATTCAGCTCAATATCAAAGAAACAAACACCCCAATCCAAAAATGGGCAGAAGACCTAAATAGACATTTCTCCAAAGAAGACATACAGACGGCCACGAAGCACATGAAAAGATGCTCAACGTCACTAATTATTAGAGAAATGCAAATCAAAACTACAATGAGGTATCACCTCACTCCTGTTAGAATGGGCATCATCAGAAAATCTACAAACAACAAATGCTGGAGAGGGTGTGGAGAAAAGGGAACCCTCTTGCACTGTTGGTGGGAATGTAAATTGATACAGCCACTATGGAGAACAATATGGAGGTTAAATTTTAAAACCAAAATGCTAATAATTCCTACTTAGAAAATTATTAGTTTAGTAGCATAATGTTACTTTAAAGTATTTTCAAGCTCCCATTTTGTCTCAGAGATGAATTATTTTACTCTCAATATTAAGGCAATATATACCATTGAGTAGGTTACATGACATTGTCTACTAAATTATAACCTTCCTCTTGCTCTTTTCAAAGACCTGGATAACAATAAATGTTTGAAAACTTAATTTTAAAATGCTTACTACACGTAGACAAAATTACACTACTCCCCAAAACAAAAGCTATAAGCTAAAAACACAGGGCTCAGTGAAGCAGAAGACATTTCTGTGAAGCCAATTTTTCAATTTCTGATACAAGTAAACACATGATACGAAAAAGTGAACTCTAACATAGATGCAAAGCTAACAGACAGCACTTTAACCACTCCCCGTACGGATCATTTGCAGCAAGCCTCCCTTAGTTATCTAAAAAAGCTAAACTGAGTATGACTCTGCTCAGCTCTCTGGACTTGAACGCGGCAGTTCATGCTTAACCTGGCCTGTCCTAGAAGACGAATGGCCCAGGCAGCGTTGCTGAAAGTGTCAACCACTGTGACACCACGCGCCATAACACACAGGCACAGGAAAAGCAAAGACCACTCAACCCAGCCTTTCTCCACCTCTGAGCGGTTGTAGAGATGAGAGAACAACACATCAAATGCAGGAAAGTACCGGCACCCAGGCTGAAATTCCACCTCCGATCTGCAAGTGGACTTTCCATGACTGGCTCGGGCTACTCCACGTGACTCCCAGAGGTGTCTGGGGACAACCCAGACACCCTCAACAAGGAGGTTTCTCAGGCATCCCAGCTCTGAAGCAGGTTCTACACCCAGGAGGGGGAAGGGGCAGGAGGGAGTCGCTGTTACCCCATCAAAGACAGCCCCCCCCCGCTCCCCGGGGCTGCTAAGGTGGGTGGGAAAACACATTCGCACAATAGCACATTTAGCAACACCCGAGGACAATGGCTTCACAGCTTGTTGTTCACAGCCCTTCTGAGAATCCACAGCTCTCCTCAGAACCTAAGTCCAGAAAAACATACACGCATAATTTTGCCTTCCACTTCAGAGGGGTACACAGACACACCATGCTCCCCTCTACACGCAGCCAGCCTGTGGACCCCAGGTTCAAACCCTGTCCCACCGTCAGGCAGACAGAGAAGGACCATGGAGTAGTCTCACTTCTCAATTCCCTAAGCATGTCTAGCCTGCACCAACCATGTCCCAGAACCATCCTGGTCCTCAAGGACTGTAGTATTAGCTTAGCTAAGAGGAAGAAGTGACACAGCATAAGTTTCAACCGTGTGGGTCAGGTGAGCAGGGGATGGAGTATAGGAGACCTGCTGATAGGAGGAGTGCGGAAATTTCCAAAAAAGTCAACTGAATCTGGTCTGACCTAATACTTCCTCAAAAGGGACCCTGAATCATCTTGTGAGCCATCCTTAGGGCTTGTCCAAG
>NW_028124151.1:0-32629 GCF_965194825.1 Balaenoptera physalus | reverse complement strand
TTTTCTTTTAATTCCTATCTAGTTTCATAGCACTCTAGGCGGAAATTATACCTGATGCTATTTCAATTTTCTTAGATTTCTAAGGCTTTATGTGTGACCCTACATATGATATAACTTGGAGAGTGTTTCATGAGTACCTGAGGAGAGAGTGTTTTCTGTTGTTTTGCAATAGAATGTTGTATATTTATGAATGAATTCCCTCTTGTCCAACGTGTCATTGAAAGCTTATGTTTCCTAATTTAGTTTCATTTTGGATGATCTATCCATTGGTGATTGTGGGGTGGTAATGTCCCCTACTCTTATGGTTTTACTGTCATGTTCCGCTTTATGGCTGTTAGGATATACCTTATGTATTGAAGTGCTCCTCGGTTGGGTTCATAAGTATTTGCATTTCTTAGATCCTCTCCTTGGTTTGATCCCTTGATCAGTGTGTAGTGTCCTTGTTTGTTTCTTGAAATAGTCTTTATCTTAAAGTCTATTTCTTCTGATATGAGAATTGTAACTCCAGGTTTCCTTTGATTTCCATGTGCATGGACTGTCTCTTGCCATATCCTCAGTTTCAGTCTGTATCTATCCCTAGGTCTAAAATGGGTCTCTTCTAGGCAGCATATATAATGGGCTTGTTGTTGTATGCCTTCAGCCAGTTTATCTGTTGTGGTTGGAGCAATGAATCCATTTACATGTAAGGTAATTGTCAATATGGATGTTCCTCTTCCCGTTTTGTTAATTGTTTTTGGTTTGTTCTAGGAGGTCTTTTCTTTTCTTTGTGATTCCTGCCTAGAGAAGTTCCTTTATTCTTTGGTATAAAGCTGTTGCGTGGTGCTGAATTCTCTTTCCGTTTGTTTTTCTGTAAAGTTTTTAGTTTCTCTGTCCAATCTCAATGAGATTCTTGCTGAAAACAGTAACATTGGTTGTAGGTTTTTTTCCTTTCATCCCTTTCAATACGTATACTGCCACTTCCTTCTCTCTTGCAGAATTTCTGCTGAAAGGTCGGCTGTTAACTTATGTGGATTCCCTTGAATGGTAAATGGTGCTTTTCCCATGCTGCTTTTTACATGTTTCCTATACATTTAGATTTTAATAGTTTGATGAATACGTGTCTTGGCGTGTTTCTCCTTGGAATTATCCTGTATGAGACTCTCTGTGCTTCCTGGACTTGATTACCTCTTTCCTTTCCCATACTAGGGAAGTTTTCAACTATAATCTCTTCAAATATATTCTCACGCCTTTTCTCTTTCTCTTCTTCTTCTGAGAGCCATATAATACGAATGTTGGTGCATTTAATGTTGTCCCAAGGGTCGCTGAGACTGTCCTCCGTTCCTTTCATTCTTTGTTCTTTATTTTGATCCGCAGTATTTATTTGAACTATTTTATCTTCCAGGCCACTTAACCGTTCTTGTGCCTCAGTTATTGTGCTAGTGATCCATGCTAGAGAATAATTATTTTCATTTTTTGTGTTCTTCATCACTGTTTGTTTGCTCTTCAGTTCTTGTCGACCCCTGTGAAACGTTTCCTGTATTTTCTCTCTCCTATTTCCACGAGGTTGAATCGTTTTTCCTATCATTATTCTGAATTCTTTTTCGGGTAGACTGCCTATTTCCTCTTCATTTGTTAGGTCTGGTGCGTTTTGACCTTGCTGCTTCGTCAGCTGTGTGTTTTTTGGTCTCCTAATTTTGGTTAACTTACTGTGCTTGGGGTTCCTTTTCACAGGCGTCATGCCCGTAGTTATTGTTGTTTTTGGTGTCTGTCCCAAGCGGCTTAGGTTTGTTAAGTGGGTTGTGTAGGCTTCTTCGTGGAGGGGAGTTATGCTTGTGTTCTTTTGAATGAGGCTGGATCCTGTCTTTCTGGTGGGCATTTCCACAACTGCTGGTGTGTATTTTGGTGCCTCCGTCCTTATGATGATTTAAGGCATCCTCTCTGATAACGGATGGGACTGTTTCTGTCTTGCTCATTGTTTGGCATACGGTGTCCAGCACTGTTGCTTACTGGTCACTGAGTGAATGTGGGTCTTGGCGTTGAGAAAGAAAACTCTGGGAGATTTTCTCCATTTGATATTATGTGAAGCTGTCAGGTCTCCTGTGCCCCAGTGTCCTGAACTTGGTTTTCCCTCCTCAGATGCAGAGCTCTGACTCCTGGTTAGAGCACCTAGAGACATTCATCCTCACAGCTCAGAAAAAGTGGGAGAGAAAAGAGAAGGAAACAAAGAATGAGGATAAAATAAAAGAAAATAAAGTAAAATCAAATAAAATGAAGTTATTAAAAGGAAAAATATGTATTAAGAGAAAATTTTAAAAATTAAAAAGAAAAGCAGTCACACAGAACTCTAGCACAAATGGTTAAAGCTTATCTCTACAGACAAAATGACTCACAGCGGCATACACCTACACATTCACAAAAAGTGAAAAAGTGGAAAAACTAATATATCTATGCTCACAAAGTCCACCTCCTCAATTTTGGACTGATTCATTGTTCTATTCAGGTGTTCCAGAGATGCGGGGTACTTCACGTTGAATGTGGAGATTTCATCCACTCTTCGTGCGGGTGCTGGGAGAGATTACTTTTTCGATTCTTTGCTCGCACAGCTCTGCTTTTAGAGTTGCATTTGTTTCATTCCATAGATTTGGGTGTTCCTATTTACATTTTCAATTTTTCCCAGGTATTTGTGATCCCATCTTAGTTTTCTACAGTGTATTCTTGGTTATGTAACAGCGTTTTGTTTAGCTTCCATGTGTTTGTATTATTTACAGTTTTTTTTTCTTTTAATTCCTATCTAGTTTCATAGCACTGTAGGCGGAAATTATACCTGATGCTATTTCAATTTTCTTAGATTTCTAAGGCTTTATGTGTGACCCTACATATGATATAACTTGGAGAGTGTTTCATGAGTACCTGAGGAGAGAGTGTTTTCTGTTGTTTTGCAATAGAATGTTGTATATTTATGAATGAATTCCCTCTTGTCCAACGTGTCATTGAAAGCTTATGTTTCCTAATTTAGTTTCATTTTGGATGATCTATCCATTGGTGATTGTGGGGTGGTAATGTCCCCTACTCTTATGGTTTTACTGTCATGTTCCACTTTATGGCTGTTAGGATATACCTTATGTATTGAAGTGCTCCTCGGTTGGGTTCATAAGTATTTGCATTTCTTAGATCCTCTCCTTGGTTTGATCCCTTGATCAGTGTGTAGTGTCCTTGTTTGTTTCTTGAAATAGTCTTTATCTTAAAGTCTATTTCTTCTGATATGAGAATTGTAACTCCAGGTTTCCTTTGATTTCCATGTGCATGGATTGTCTCTTGCCATATCCTCAGTTTCAGTCTGTATCTATCCCTAGGTCTAAAATGGGTCTCTTCTAGGCAGCATATATAATGGGCTTGTTGTTGTATCCCTTCAGCCAGTTTATCTGTTGTGGTTGGAGCAATGAATCCATTTTCATGTAAGGTAATTGTCAATATGGATGTTCCTCTTCCCGTTTTGTTAATTGTTTTTGGTTTGTTCTAGGAGGTCTTTTCTTTTCTTTGTGATTCCTGCCTAGAGAAGTTCCTTTACCCTTTGGTATAAAGCTGTTCCATGGTGCTGAATTCTCTTTCTGTTTGTTTTTCTGTAAAGTTTTTAGTTTCTCTGTCCAATCTCAATGAGATTCTTGCTGAAAACAGTAACATTGGTTGTAGGTTTTTTTCCTTTCATCCCTTTCAATACGTATACTGCCACTTCCTTCTCTCTTGCAGAATTTCTGCTAAAAGGTTGGCTGTTAACTTACGTGGATTCCCTTGAATGGTAAATGGTGCTTTTCCCATGCTGCTTTTTACATGTTTCCTATACATTTAGATTTTAATAGTTTCATGAATACGTGTCTTGGCGTGTTTCTCCTTGGAATTATCCTGTATGAGACTCTCTGTGCTTCCTGGACTTGATTACCTCTTTCCTTTCCCATACTAGGGAAGTTTTCAACTATAATCTCTTCAAATATATTCTCACGCCTTTTCTCTTTCTCTTCTTCTTCTGAGAGCCATATAATTCGAATGTTGGTGCATTTAATGTTGTCCCAAGGGTCGCTGAGACTGTCCTCCGTTCCTTTCATTCTTTGTTCTTTATTTTGATCCGCTGTATTTATTTGAACTATTTTATCTTCCAGGCCACTTAACCGTTCTTGTGCCTCAGTTATTGTGCTAGTGATCCATGCTAGAGAATAATTATTTTCATTTTTTGTGTTCTTCATCACTGTTTGTTTGCTCTTCAGTTCTTGTCGACCCCTGTGAAACGTTTCCTGTATTTTCTCTCTCCTATTTCCACGAGGTTGAATCGTTTTTCCTATCATTATTCTGAATTCTTTTTCGGGTAGACTGCCTATTTCCTCTTCATTTGTTAGGTCTGGTGCGTTTTGACCTTGCTGCTTCGTCAGCTGTGTGTTTTTTGGTCTCCTAATTTTGGTTAACTTACTGTGCTTGGGGTTCCTTTTCACAGGCGTCATGCCCGTAGTTATTGTTGTTTTTGGTGTCTGTCCCAAGCGGCTTAGGTTTGTTAAGTGGGTTGTGTAGGCTTCTTCGTGGAGGGGAGTTATGCTTGTGTTCTTTTGAATGAGGCTGGATCCTGTCTTTCTGGTGGGCATTTCCACAACTGCTGGTGTGTATTTTGGTGCCTCCGTCCTTATGATGATTTAAGGCATCCTCTCTGATAACGGATGGGACTGTTTCTGTCTTGCTCATTGTTTGGCATACGGTGTCCAGCACTGTTGCTTACTGGTCACTGAGTGAATGTGGGTCTTGGCGTTGAGAAAGAAATCTCTGGGAGATTTTCTCCATTTGATATTATGTGAAGCTGTCAGGTCTCCTGTGCCCCAGTGTCCTGAACTTGGTTTTCCCTCCTCAGATGCAGAGCTCTGACTCCTGGTTAGAGCACCTAGAGACATTCATCCTCACAGCTCAGAAAAAGTGGGAGAGAAAAGAGAAGGAAACAAAGAATGAGGATAAAATAAAACAAAATAAAGTAAAATCAAATAAAATGAAGTTATTAAAAGGAAAAATATGTATTAAGAGAAACTTTTAAAAATTAAAAAGAAAAGCAGTCACACAGAACTCTAGCACAAATGGTTAAAGCTTATCTCTAAAGACAAAATGACTCACAGCGGCATACACCTACACATTCACAAAAAGTGAAAAAGTGGAAAAACTAATATATCTATGCTCACAAAGTCCACCTCCTCAATTTTGGACTGATTCATTGTTCTATTCAGGTGTTCCAGAGATGCGGGGTACTTCACGTTGAATGTGGAGATTTCATCCACTCTTCGTGCGGGTGCTGGGAGAGATTACTTTTTCGCTTCTTTGCTCGCACAGCTCTGCTTTTAGAGTTGCATTTGTTTCATTCCATAGATTTGGGTGTTCCTATTTACATTTTCAATTTTTCCCAGGTATTTGTGATCCCATCTTAGTTTTCTACAGTGTATTCTTGGTTATGTAACAGCGTTTTGTTTAGCTTCCATGTGTTTGTATTATTTACAGTTTTTTTTCTTTTAATTCCTATCTAGTTTCATAGCACTCTAGGCGGAAATTATACCTGATGCTATTTCAATTTTCTTAGATTTCTAAGGCTTTATGTGTGACCCTACATATGATATAACTTGGAGAGTGTTTCATGAGTACCTGAGGAGAGAGTGTTTTCTGTTGTTTTGCAATAGAATGTTGTATATTTATGAATGAATTCCCTCTTGTCCAACGTGTCATTGAAAGCTTATGTTTCCTAATTTAGTTTCATTTTGGATGATCTATCCATTGGTGATTGTGGGGTGGTAATCTCCCCTACTCTTATGGTTTTACTGTCATGTTCCGCTTTATGGCTGTTAGGATATACCTTATGTATTGAAGTGCTCCTCGGTTGGGTTCATAAGTATTTGCATTTCTTAGATCCTCTCCTTGGTTTGATCCCTTGATCAGTGTGTAGTGTCCTTGTTTGTTTCTTGAAATAGTCTTTATCTTAAAGTCTATTTCTTCTGATATGAGAATTGTAACTCCAGGTTTCCTTTGATTTCCATGTGCATGGATTGTCTCTTGCCATATCCTCAGTTTAGGTCTGTATCTATCCCTAGGTCTAAAATGGGTCTCTTCTAGGCAGCATATATAATGGGCTTGTTGTTGTATGCCTTCAGCCAGTTTATCTGTTGTGGTTGGAGCAATGAATCCATTTACATGTAAGGTAATTGTCAATATGGATGTTCCTCTTCCCGTTTTTTTAATTTTTTTGGTTTGTTCTAGGAGGTCTTTTCTTTTCTTTGTGATTCCTGCCTAGAGAAGTTCCTTTATCCTTTGGTATAAAGCTGTTGCGTGGTGCTGAATTCTCTTTCCGTTGGTTTTTCTGTAAAGTTTTTAGTTTCTCTGTCCAATCTCAATGAGATTCTTGCTGAAAACAGTAACATTGGTTGTAGGTTTTTTTCCTTTCATCCCTTTCAATACGTATACTGCCACTTCCTTCTCTCTTGCAGAATTTCTGCTGAAAGGTCGGCTGTTAACTTACGTGGATTCCCTTGAATGGTAAATGGTGCTTTTCCCATGCTGCTTTTTACATGTTTCCTATACATTTAGATTTTAATAGTTTGATGAATACTTGTCTTGGCGTGTTTCTCCTTGGAATTATCCTGTATGAGACTCTCTGTGCTTCCTGGACTTGATTACCTCTTTCCTTTCCCATACTAGGGAAGTTTTCAACTATAATCTCTTGAAATATATTCTCACGCCTTTTCTCTTTCTCTTCTTCTTCTGAGAGCCATATAATTCGAATGTTGGTGCATTTAATGTTGTCCCAAGGGTCGCTGAGACTGTCCTCCGCTCCTTTCATTCTTTGTTCTTTATTTTGATCCGCAGTATTTATTTGAACTATTTTATCTTCCAGGCCACTTCACCGTTCTTGTGCCTCAGTTATTGTGCTAGTGATCCATGCTAGAGAATAATTATTTTCATTTTTTGTGTTCTTCATCACTGTTTGTTTGCTCTTCAGTTCTTGTCGACCCCTGTGAAACATTTCCTGTATTTTCTCTCTCCTATTTCCACGAGGTTGAATCGTTTTTCCTATCATTATTCTGAATTCTTTTTCGGGTAGACTGCCTATTTCCTCTTCATTTGTTAGGTCTGGTGCGTTTTGACCTTGCTGCTTCGTCAGCTGTGTGTTTTTTGGTCTCCTAATTTTGGTTAACTTACTGTGCTTGGGGTACCTTTTCACAGGCGTCATGCCCGTAGTTACTGTTGTTTTTGGTGTCTGTCCCAAGCGGCTTAGGTTTGTTAAGTGGGTTGTGTAGGCTTCTTCGTGGAGGGGAGTTATGCTTGTGTTCTTTTGAATGAGGCTGGATCCTGTGTTTCTGGTGGGCATTTCCACAACTGCTGGTGTGTATTTTGGTGCCTCCGTCCTTATGATGATTTAAGGCATCCTCTCTGATAACGGATGGGACTGTTTCTGTCTTGCTCATTGTTTGGCATATGGTGTCCAGCACTGTTGCTTACTGGTCACTGAGTGAATGTGGGTCTTGGCGTTGAGAAAGAAATCTCTGGGAGATTTTCTCCATTTGATATTATGTGAAGCTGTCAGGTCTCCTGTGCCCCAGTGTCCTGAACTTGATTTTCCCTCCTCAGATGCAGAGCTCTGACTCCTGGTTAGAGCACCTAGAGACATTCATCCTCACAGCTCAGAAAAAGTGGGAGAGAAAAGAGAAGGAAACAAAGAATGAGGATAAAATAAAACAAAATAAAGTAAAATCAAATAAAATGAAGTTATTAAAAGGAAAAATATGTATTAAGAGAAAATTTTAAAAATTAAAAAGAAAAGCAGTCACACAGAACTCTAGCACAAATGGTTAAAGCTTAGCTATACAGACAAAATGACTCACAGCGGCATACACCTACACATTCACAAAAAGTGAAAAAGTGGAAAAACTAATATATCTATGCTCACAAAGTCCACCTCCTCAATTTTGGACTGATTCATTGTTCTATTCAGGTGTTCCAGAGATGCGGGGTACTTCACGTTGAATGTGGAGATTTCATCCACTCTTCGTGCGGGTCCTGGGAGAGATTACTTTTTCGCTTCTTTGCTCGCACAGCTCTGCTTTTAGAGTTGCATTTGTTTCATTCCATAGATTTGGGTGTTCCTATTTACATTTTCAATTTTTCCCAGGTATTTGTGATCCCATCTTAGTTTTCTACAGTGTATTCTTGGTTATGTAACAGTGTTTTGTTTAGCTTCCATGTGTTTGTATTATTTACAGTTTTTTTTCTTTTAATTCCTATCTAGTTTCATAGCACTCTAGGCGGAAATTATACCTGATGCTATTTCAATTTTCTTAGATTTCTAAGGCTTTATGTGTGACCCTACATATGATATAACTTGGAGAGTGTTTCATGAGTACCTGAGGAGAGAGTGTTTTCTGTTGTTTTGCAATAGAATGTTGTATATTTATGAATGAATTCCCTCTTGTCCAACGTGTCATTGAAAGCTTATGTTTCCTAATTTAGTTTCATTTTGGATGATCTATCCATTGGTGATTGTGGGGTGGTAATGTCCCCTACTCTTATGGTTTTACTGTCATGTTCCGCTTTATGGCTGTTAGGATATACCTTATGTATTGAAGTGCTCCTCGGTTGGGTTCATAAGTATTTGCATTTCTTAGATCCTCTCCTTGGTTTGATCCCTTGATCAGTGTGTAGTGTCCTTGTTTGTTTCTTGAAATAGTCTTTATCTTAAAGTCTATTTCTTCTGATATGAGAATTGTAACTCCAGGTTTCCTTTGATTTCCATGTGCATGGACTGTCTCTTGCCATATCCTCAGTTTCAGTCTGTATCTATCCCTAGGTCTAAAATGGGTCTCTTCTAGGCAGCATATATAATGGGCTTGTTGTTGTATGCCTTCAGCCAGTTTATCTGTTGTGGTTGGAGCAATGAATCCATTTACATGTAAGGTAATTGTCAATATGGATGTTCCTCTTCCCGTTTTGTTAATTGTTTTTGGTTTGTTCTAGGAGGTCTTTTCTTTTCTTTGTGATTCCTGCCTAGAGAAGTTCCTTTATTCTTTGGTATAAAGCTGTTGCGTGGTGCTGAATTCTCTTTCCGTTTGTTTTTCTGTAAAGTTTTTAGTTTCTCTGTCCAATCTCAATGAGATTCTTGCTGAAAACAGTAACATTGGTTGTAGGTTTTTTTCCTTTCATCCCTTTCAATACGTATACTGCCACTTCCTTCTCTCTTGCAGAATTTCTGCTGAAAGGTCGGCTGTTAACTTATGTGGATTCCCTTGAATGGTAAATGGTGCTTTTCCCATGCTGCTTTTTACATGTTTCCTATACATTTAGATTTTAATAGTTTGATGAATACGTGTCTTGGCGTGTTTCTCCTTGGAATTATCCTGTATGAGACTCTCTGTGCTTCCTGGACTTGATTACCTCTTTCCTTTCCCATACTAGGGAAGTTTTCAACTATAATCTCTTCAAATATATTCTCACGCCTTTTCTCTTTCTCTTCTTCTTCTGAGAGCCATCTAATTCGAATGTTGGTGCATTTTTTGTTGTCCCAAGGGTCGCTGAGACTGTCCTCCGTTCCTTTCATTCTTTGTTCTTTATTTTGATCCGCAGTATTTATTTGAACTATTTTATCTTCCAGGCCACTTAACCGTTCTTGTGCCTCAGTTATTGTGCTAGTGATCCATGCTAGAGAATAATTATTTTCATTTATTGTGTTCTTCATCACTGTTTGTTTGCTCTTCAGTTCTTGTCGACCCCTGTGAAACGTTTCCTGTATTTTCTCTCTCCTATTTCCACGAGGTTGAATCGTTTTTCCTATCATTATTCTGAATTCTTTTTCGGGTAGACTGCCTATTTCCTCTTCATTTGTTAGGTCTGGTGCGTTTTGACCTTGCTGCTTCGTCAGCTGTGTGTTTTTTGGTCTCCTAATTTTGGTTAACTTACTGTGCTTGGGGTTCCTTTTCACAGGCGTCATGCCCGTAGTTATTGTTGTTTTTGGTGTCTGTCCCAAGCGGCTTAGGTTTGTTAAGTGGGTTGTGTAGGCTTCTTCGTGGAGGGGAGTTATGCTTGTGTTCTTTTGAATGAGGCTGGATCCTGTCTTTCTGGTGGGCATTTCCACAACTGCTGGTGTGTATTTTGGTGCCTCCGTCCTTATGATGATTTAAGGCATCCTCTCTAATAACGGATGGGACTGTTTCTGTCTTGCTCATTGTTTGGCATACGGTGTCCAGCACTGTTGCTTACTGGTCACTGAGTGAATGTGGGTCTTGGCGTTGAGAAAGAAATCTCTGGGTGATTTTCTCCATTTGATATTATGTGAAGCTGTCAGGTCTCCTGTGCCCCAGTGTCCTGAACTTGGTTTTCCCTCCTCAGATGCAGAGCTCTGACTCCTGGTTAGAGCACCTAGAGACATTCATCCTCACAGCTCAGAAAAAGTGGGAGAGAAAAGAGAAGGAAACAAAGAATGAGGATAAAATAAAAGAAAATAAAGTAAAATCAAATAAAATGAAGTTATTAAAAGGAAAAATATGTATTAAGAGAAATTTTTAAAAATTAAAAAGAAAAGCAGTCACACAGAACTCTAGCACAAATGGTTAAAGCTTATCTCTAAAGACAAAATGACTCACAGCGGCATACACCTACACATTCACAAAAAGTGAAAAAGTGGAAAAACTAATATATCTATGCTCACAAAGTCCACCTCCTCAATTTTGGACTGATTCATTGTTCTATTCAGGTGTTCCAGAGATGCGGGGTACTTCACGTTGAATGTGGAGATTTCATCCACTCTTCGTGCGGGTGCTGGGAGAGATTACTTTTTCGATTCTTTGCTCGCACAGCTCTGCTTTTAGAGTTGCATTTGTTTCATTCCATAGATTTGGGTGTTCCTATTTACATTTTCAATTTTTCCCAGGTATTTGTGATCCCATCTTAGTTTTCTACAGTGTATTCTTGGTTATGTAACAGCGTTTTGTTTAGCTTCCATGTGTTTGTATTATTTACAGTTTTTTTTCTTTTAATTCCTATCTAGTTTCATAGCACTGTAGGCGGAAATTATACCTGATGCTATTTCAATTTTCTTAGATTTCTAAGGCTTTATGTGTGACCCTACATATGATATAACTTGGAGAGTGTTTCATGAGTACCTGAGGAGAGAGTGTTTTCTGTTGTTTTGCAATAGAATGTTGTATATTTATGAATGAATTCCCTCTTGTCCAACGTGTCATTGAAAGCTTATGTTTCCTAATTTAGTTTCATTTTGGATGATCTATCCATTGGTGATTGAGGGGTGGTAATGTCCCCTACTCTTATGGTTTTACTGTCATGTTCCACTTTATGGCTGTTAGGATATACCTTATGTATTGAAGTGCTCCTCGGTTGGGTTCATAAGTATTTGCATTTCTTAGATCCTCTCCTTGGTTTGATCCCTTGATCAGTGTGTAGTGTCCTTGTTTGTTTCTTGAAATAGTCTTTATCTTAAAGTCTATTTCTTCTGATATGAGAATTGTAACTCCAGGTTTCCTTTGATTTCCATGTGCATGGATTGTCTCTTGCCATATCCTCAGTTTCAGTCTGTATCTATCCCTAGGTCTAAAATGGGTCTCTTCTAGGCAGCTTATATAATGGGCTTGTTGTTGTATCCCTTCAGCCAGTTTATCTGTTGTGGTTGGAGCAATGAATCAATTTTCATGTAAGGTAATTGTCAATATGGATGTTCCTCTTCCCGTTTTGTTAATTGTTTTTGGTTTGTTCTAGGAGGTCTTTTCTTTTCTTTGTGATTCCTGCCTAGAGAAGTTCCTTTACCCTTTGGTATAAAGCTGTTCCATGGTGCTGAATTCTCTTTCTGTTTGTTTTTCTGTAAAGTTTTTAGTTTCTCTGTCCAATCTCAATGAGATTCTTGCTGAAAACAGTAACATTGGTTGTAGGTTTTTTTCCTTTCATCCCTTTCAATACGTATACTGCCACTTCCTTCTCTCTTGCAGAATTTCTGCTAAAAGGTCGGCTGTTAACTTACGTGGATTCCCTTGAATGGTAAATGGTGCTTTTCCCATGCTGCTTTTTACATGTTTCCTATACATTTAGATTTTAATAGTTTGATGAATACGTGTCTTGGCGTGTTTCTCCTTGGAATTATCCTGTATGAGACTCTCTGTGCTTCCTGGACTTGATTACCTCTTTCCTTTCCCATACTAGGGAAGTTTTCAACTATAATCTCTTCAAATATATTCTCACGCCTTTTCTCTTTCTCTTCTTCTTCTGAGAGCCATATAATACGAATGTTGGTGCATTTAATGTTGTCCCAAGGGTCGCTGAGACTGTCCTCCGTTCCTTTCATTCTTTGTTCTTTATTTTGATCCGCAGTATTTATTTGAACTATTTTATCTTCCAGGCCACTTAACCGTTCTTGTGCCTCAGTTATTGTGCTAGTGATCCATGCTAGAGAATAATTATTTTCATTTTTTGTGTTCTTCATCACTGTTTGTTTGCTCTTCAGTTCTTGTCGACCCCTGTGAAACGTTTCCTGTATTTTCTCTCTCCTATTTCCACGAGGTTGAATCGTTTTTCCTATCATTATTCTGAATTCTTTTTCGGGTAGACTGCCTATTTCCTCTTCATTTGTTAGGTCTGGTGCGTTTTGACCTTGCTGCTTCGTCAGCTGTGTGTTTTTTGGTCTCCTAATTTTGGTTAACTTACTGTGCTTGGGGTTCCTTTTCACAGGCGTCATGCCCGTAGTTATTGTTGTTTTTGGTGTCTGTCCCAAGCGGCTTAGGTTTGTTAAGTGGGTTGTGTAGGCTTCTTCGTGGAGGGGAGTTATGCTTGTGTTCTTTTGAATGAGGCTGGATCCTGTCTTTCTGGTGGGCATTTCCACAACTGCTGGTGTGTATTTTGGTGCCTCCGTCCTTATGATGATTTAAGGCATCCTCTCTGATAACGGATGGGACTGTTTCTGTCTTGCTCATTGTTTGGCATACGGTGTCCAGCACTGTTGCTTACTGGTCACTGAGTGAATGTGGGTCTTGGCGTTGAGAAAGAAATCTCTGGGAGATTTTCTCCATTTGATATTATGTGAAGCTGTCAGGTCTCCTGTGCCCCAGTGTCCTGAACTTGGTTTTCCCTCCTCAGATGCAGAGCTCTGACTCCTGGTTAGAGCACCTAGAGACATTCATCCTCACAGCTCAGAAAAAGTGGGAGAGAAAAGAGAAGGAAACAAAGAATGAGGATAAAATAAAAGAAAATAAAGTAAAATCAAATAAAATGAAGTTATTAAAAGGAAAAATATGTATTAAGAGAAAATTTTAAAAATTAAAAAGAAAAGCAGTCACACAGAACTCTAGCACAAATGGTTAAAGCTTATCTCTACAGACAAAATGACTCACAGCGGCATACACCTACACATTCACAAAAAGTGAAAAAGTGGAAAAACTAATATATCTATGCTCACAAAGTCCACCTCCTCAATTTTGGACTGATTCATTGTTCTATTCAGGTGTTCCAGAGATGCGGGGTACTTCACGTTGAATGTGGAGATTTCATCCACTCTTCGTGCGGGTGCTGGGAGAGATTACTTTTTCGATTCTTTGCTCGCACAGCTCTGCTTTTAGAGTTGCATTTGTTTCATTCCATAGATTTGGGTGTTCCTATTTACATTTTCAATTTTTCCCAGGTATTTGTGATCCCATCTTAGTTTTCTACAGTGTATTCTTGGTTATGTAACAGCGTTTTGTTTAGCTTCCATGTGTTTGTATTATTTACAGTTTTTTTTTCTTTTAATTCCTATCTAGTTTCATAGCACTGTAGGCGGAAATTATACCTGATGCTATTTCAATTTTCTTAGATTTCTAAGGCTTTATGTGTGACCCTACATATGATATAACTTGGAGAGTGTTTCATGAGTACCTGAGGAGAGAGTGTTTTCTGTTGTTTTGCAATAGAATGTTGTATATTTATGAATGAATTCCCTCTTGTCCAACGTGTCATTGAAAGCTTATGTTTCCTAATTTAGTTTCATTTTGGATGATCTATCCATTGGTGATTGTGGGGTGGTAATGTCCCCTACTCTTATGGTTTTACTGTCATGTTCCACTTTATGGCTGTTAGGATATACCTTATGTATTGAAGTGCTCCTCGGTTGGGTTCATAAGTATTTGCATTTCTTAGATCCTCTCCTTGGTTTGATCCCTTGATCAGTGTGTAGTGTCCTTGTTTGTTTCTTGAAATAGTCTTTATCTTAAAGTCTATTTCTTCTGATATGAGAATTGTAACTCCAGGTTTCCTTTGATTTCCATGTGCATGGATTGTCTCTTGCCATATCCTCAGTTTCAGTCTGTATCTATCCCTAGGTCTAAAATGGGTCTCTTCTAGGCAGCATATATAATGGGCTTGTTGTTGTATCCCTTCAGCCAGTTTATCTGTTGTGGTTGGAGCAATGAATCCATTTTCATGTAAGGTAATTGTCAATATGGATGTTCCTCTTCCCGTTTTGTTAATTGTTTTTGGTTTGTTCTAGGAGGTCTTTTCTTTTCTTTGTGATTCCTGCCTAGAGAAGTTCCTTTACCCTTTGGTATAAAGCTGTTCCATGGTGCTGAATTCTCTTTCTGTTTGTTTTTCTGTAAAGTTTTTAGTTTCTCTGTCCAATCTCAATGAGATTCTTGCTGAAAACAGTAACATTGGTTGTAGGTTTTTTTCCTTTCATCCCTTTCAATACGTATACTGCCACTTCCTTCTCTCTTGCAGAATTTCTGCTAAAAGGTTGGCTGTTAACTTACGTGGATTCCCTTGAATGGTAAATGGTGCTTTTCCCATGCTGCTTTTTACATGTTTCCTATACATTTAGATTTTAATAGTTTCATGAATACGTGTCTTGGCGTGTTTCTCCTTGGAATTATCCTGTATGAGACTCTCTGTGCTTCCTGGACTTGATTACCTCTTTCCTTTCCCATACTAGGGAAGTTTTCAACTATAATCTCTTCAAATATATTCTCACGCCTTTTCTCTTTCTCTTCTTCTTCTGAGAGCCATATAATTCGAATGTTGGTGCATTTAATGTTGTCCCAAGGGTCGCTGAGACTGTCCTCCGTTCCTTTCATTCTTTGTTCTTTATTTTGATCCGCTGTATTTATTTGAACTATTTTATCTTCCAGGCCACTTAACCGTTCTTGTGCCTCAGTTATTGTGCTAGTGATCCATGCTAGAGAATAATTATTTTCATTTTTTGTGTTCTTCATCACTGTTTGTTTGCTCTTCAGTTCTTGTCGACCCCTGTGAAACGTTTCCTGTATTTTCTCTCTCCTATTTCCACGAGGTTGAATCGTTTTTCCTATCATTATTCTGAATTCTTTTTCGGGTAGACTGCCTATTTCCTCTTCATTTGTTAGGTCTGGTGCGTTTTGACCTTGCTGCTTCGTCAGCTGTGTGTTTTTTGGTCTCCTAATTTTGGTTAACTTACTGTGCTTGGGGTTCCTTTTCACAGGCGTCATGCCCGTAGTTATTGTTGTTTTTGGTGTCTGTCCCAAGCGGCTTAGGTTTGTTAAGTGGGTTGTGTAGGCTTCTTCGTGGAGGGGAGTTATGCTTGTGTTCTTTTGAATGAGGCTGGATCCTGTCTTTCTGGTGGGCATTTCCACAACTGCTGGTGTGTATTTTGGTGCCTCCGTCCTTATGATGATTTAAGGCATCCTCTCTGATAACGGATGGGACTGTTTCTGTCTTGCTCATTGTTTGGCATACGGTGTCCAGCACTGTTGCTTACTGGTCACTGAGTGAATGTGGGTCTTGGCGTTGAGAAAGAAATCTCTGGGAGATTTTCTCCATTTGATATTATGTGAAGCTGTCAGGTCTCCTGTGCCCCAGTGTCCTGAACTTGGTTTTCCCTCCTCAGATGCAGAGCTCTGACTCCTGGTTAGAGCACCTAGAGACATTCATCCTCACAGCTCAGAAAAAGTGGGAGAGAAAAGAGAAGGAAACAAAGAATGAGGATAAAATAAAACAAAATAAAGTAAAATCAAATAAAATGAAGTTATTAAAAGGAAAAATATGTATTAAGAGAAACTTTTAAAAATTAAAAAGAAAAGCAGTCACACAGAACTCTAGCACAAATGGTTAAAGCTTATCTCTAAAGACAAAATGACTCACAGCGGCATACACCTACACATTCACAAAAAGTGAAAAAGTGGAAAAACTAATATATCTATGCTCACAAAGTCCACCTCCTCAATTTTGGACTGATTCATTGTTCTATTCAGGTGTTCCAGAGATGCGGGGTACTTCACGTTGAATGTGGAGATTTCATCCACTCTTCGTGCGGGTGCTGGGAGAGATTACTTTTTCGCTTCTTTGCTCGCACAGCTCTGCTTTTAGAGTTGCATTTGTTTCATTCCATAGATTTGGGTGTTCCTATTTACATTTTCAATTTTTCCCAGGTATTTGTGATCCCATCTTAGTTTTCTACAGTGTATTCTTGGTTATGTAACAGCGTTTTGTTTAGCTTCCATGTGTTTGTATTATTTACAGTTTTTTTTCTTTTAATTCCTATCTAGTTTCATAGCACTCTAGGCGGAAATTATACCTGATGCTATTTCAATTTTCTTAGATTTCTAAGGCTTTATGTGTGACCCTACATATGATATAACTTGGAGAGTGTTTCATGAGTACCTGAGGAGAGAGTGTTTTCTGTTGTTTTGCAATAGAATGTTGTATATTTATGAATGAATTCCCTCTTGTCCAACGTGTCATTGAAAGCTTATGTTTCCTAATTTAGTTTCATTTTGGATGATCTATCCATTGGTGATTGTGGGGTGGTAATCTCCCCTACTCTTATGGTTTTACTGTCATGTTCCGCTTTATGGCTGTTAGGATATACCTTATGTATTGAAGTGCTCCTCGGTTGGGTTCATAAGTATTTGCATTTCTTAGATCCTCTCCTTGGTTTGATCCCTTGATCAGTGTGTAGTGTCCTTGTTTGTTTCTTGAAATAGTCTTTATCTTAAAGTCTATTTCTTCTGATATGAGAATTGTAACTCCAGGTTTCCTTTGATTTCCATGTGCATGGATTGTCTCTTGCCATATCCTCAGTTTAGGTCTGTATCTATCCCTAGGTCTAAAATGGGTCTCTTCTAGGCAGCATATATAATGGGCTTGTTGTTGTATGCCTTCAGCCAGTTTATCTGTTGTGGTTGGAGCAATGAATCCATTTACATGTAAGGTAATTGTCAATATGGATGTTCCTCTTCCCGTTTTTTTAATTTTTTTGGTTTGTTCTAGGAGGTCTTTTCTTTTCTTTGTGATTCCTGCCTAGAGAAGTTCCTTTATCCTTTGGTATAAAGCTGTTGCGTGGTGCTGAATTCTCTTTCCGTTGGTTTTTCTGTAAAGTTTTTAGTTTCTCTGTCCAATCTCAATGAGATTCTTGCTGAAAACAGTAACATTGGTTGTAGGTTTTTTTCCTTTCATCCCTTTCAATACGTATACTGCCACTTCCTTCTCTCTTGCAGAATTTCTGCTGAAAGGTCGGCTGTTAACTTACGTGGATTCCCTTGAATGGTAAATGGTGCTTTTCCCATGCTGCTTTTTACATGTTTCCTATACATTTAGATTTTAATAGTTTGATGAATACTTGTCTTGGCGTGTTTCTCCTTGGAATTATCCTGTATGAGACTCTCTGTGCTTCCTGGACTTGATTACCTCTTTCCTTTCCCATACTAGGGAAGTTTTCAACTATAATCTCTTGAAATATATTCTCACGCCTTTTCTCTTTCTCTTCTTCTTCTGAGAGCCATATAATTCGAATGTTGGTGCATTTAATGTTGTCCCAAGGGTCGCTGAGACTGTCCTCCGCTCCTTTCATTCTTTGTTCTTTATTTTGATCCGCAGTATTTATTTGAACTATTTTATCTTCCAGGCCACTTCACCGTTCTTGTGCCTCAGTTATTGTGCTAGTGATCCATGCTAGAGAATAATTATTTTCATTTTTTGTGTTCTTCATCACTGTTTGTTTGCTCTTCAGTTCTTGTCGACCCCTGTGAAACATTTCCTGTATTTTCTCTCTCCTATTTCCACGAGGTTGAATCGTTTTTCCTATCATTATTCTGAATTCTTTTTCGGGTAGACTGCCTATTTCCTCTTCATTTGTTAGGTCTGGTGCGTTTTGACCTTGCTGCTTCGTCAGCTGTGTGTTTTTTGGTCTCCTAATTTTGGTTAACTTACTGTGCTTGGGGTACCTTTTCACAGGCGTCATGCCCGTAGTTACTGTTGTTTTTGGTGTCTGTCCCAAGCGGCTTAGGTTTGTTAAGTGGGTTGTGTAGGCTTCTTCGTGGAGGGGAGTTATGCTTGTGTTCTTTTGAATGAGGCTGGATCCTGTGTTTCTGGTGGGCATTTCCACAACTGCTGGTGTGTATTTTGGTGCCTCCGTCCTTATGATGATTTAAGGCATCCTCTCTGATAACGGATGGGACTGTTTCTGTCTTGCTCATTGTTTGGCATATGGTGTCCAGCACTGTTGCTTACTGGTCACTGAGTGAATGTGGGTCTTGGCGTTGAGAAAGAAATCTCTGGGAGATTTTCTCCATTTGATATTATGTGAAGCTGTCAGGTCTCCTGTGCCCCAGTGTCCTGAACTTGATTTTCCCTCCTCAGATGCAGAGCTCTGACTCCTGGTTAGAGCACCTAGAGACATTCATCCTCACAGCTCAGAAAAAGTGGGAGAGAAAAGAGAAGGAAACAAAGAATGAGGATAAAATAAAACAAAATAAAGTAAAATCAAATAAAATGAAGTTATTAAAAGGAAAAATATGTATTAAGAGAAAATTTTAAAAATTAAAAAGAAAAGCAGTCACACAGAACTCTAGCACAAATGGTTAAAGCTTAGCTATACAGACAAAATGACTCACAGCGGCATACACCTACACATTCACAAAAAGTGAAAAAGTGGAAAAACTAATATATCTATGCTCACAAAGTCCACCTCCTCAATTTTGGACTGATTCATTGTTCTATTCAGGTGTTCCAGAGTTGCGGGGTACTTCACGTTGAATGTGGAGATTTCATCCACTCTTCGTGCGGGTCCTGGGAGAGATTACTTTTTCGCTTCTTTGCTCGCACAGCTCTGCTTTTAGAGTTGCATTTGTTTCATTCCATAGATTTGGGTGTTCCTATTTACATTTTCAATTTTTCCCAGGTATTTGTGATCCCATCTTAGTTTTCTACAGTGTATTCTTGGTTATGTAACAGTGTTTTGTTTAGCTTCCATGTGTTTGTATTATTTACAGTTTTTTTTCTTTTAATTCCTATCTAGTTTCATAGCACTCTAGGCGGAAATTATACCTGATGCTATTTCAATTTTCTTAGATTTCTAAGGCTTTATGTGTGACCCTACATATGATATAACTTGGAGAGTGTTTCATGAGTACCTGAGGAGAGAGTGTTTTCTGTTGTTTTGCAATAGAATGTTGTATATTTATGAATGAATTCCCTCTTGTCCAACGTGTCATTGAAAGCTTATGTTTCCTAATTTAGTTTCATTTTGGATGATCTATCCATTGGTGATTGTGGGGTGGTAATCTCCCCTACTCTTATGGTTTTACTGTCATGTTCCGCTTTATGGCTGTTAGGATATACCTTATGTATTGAAGTGCTCCTCGGTTGGGTTCATAAGTATTTGCATTTCTTAGATCCTCTCCTTGGTTTGATCCCTTGATCAGTGTGTAGTGTCCTTGTTTGTTTCTTGAAATAGTCTTTATCTTAAAGTCTATTTCTTCTGATATGAGAATTGTAACTCCAGGTTTCCTTTGATTTCCATGTGCATGGACTGTCTCTTGCCATATCCTCAGTTTCAGTCTGTATCTATCCCTAGGTCTAAAATGGGTCTCTTCTAGGCAGCATATATAATGGGCTTGTTGTTGTATGCCTTCAGCCAGTTTATCTGTTGTGGTTGGAGCAATGAATCCATTTACATGTAAGGTAATTGTCAATATGGATGTTCCTCTTCCCGTTTTGTTAATTGTTTTTGGTTTGTTCTAGGAGGTCTTTTCTTTTCTTTGTGATTCCTGCCTAGAGAAGTTCCTTTATCCTTTGGTATAAAGCTGTTGCGTGGTGCTGAATTCTCTTTCCGTTTGTTTTTCTGTAAAGTTTTTAGTTTCTCTGTCCAATCTCAATGAGATTCTTGCTGAAAACAGTAACATTGGTTGTAGGTTTTTTTCCTTTCATCCCTTTCAATACGTATACTGCCACTTCCTTCTCTCTTGCAGAATTTCTGCTGAAAGGTCGGCTGTTAACTTACGTGGATTCCCTTGAATGGTAAATGGTGCTTTTCCCATGCTGCTTTTTACATGTTTCCTATACATTTAGATTTTAATAGTTTGATGAATACGTGTCTTGGCGTGTTTCTCCTTGGAATTATCCTGTATGAGACTCTCTGTGCTTCCTGGACTTGATTACATCTTTCCTTTCCCATACTAGGGAAGTTTTCAACTATAATCTCTTCAAATATATTCTCACGCCTTTTCCCTTTCTCTTCTTCTTCTGAGAGCCATATAATTCGAATGTTGGTGCATTTTATGTTGTCCCAAGGGTCGCTGAGACTGTCCTCCGTTCCTTTCATTCTTTGTTCTTTATTTTGATCCGCAGTATTTATTTGAACTATTTTATCTTCCAGGCCACTTAACCGTTCTTCTGCCTCAGTTATTGTGCTAGTGATCCATGCTAGAGAATAATTATTTTCATTTATTGTGTTCTTCATCACTGTTTGTTTGCTCTTCAGTTCTTGTCGACCCCTGTGAAACGTTTCCTGTATTTTCTCTCTCCTATTTCCACGAGGTTGAATCGTTTTTCCTATCATTATTCTGAATTCTTTTTCGGGTAGACTGCCTATTTCCTCTTCATTTGTTAGGTCTGGTGCGTTTTGACCTTGCTGCTTCGTCAGCTGTGTGTTTTTTGGTCTCCTAATTTTGGTTAACTTACTGTGCTTGGGGTTCCTTTTCACAGGCGTCATGCCCGTAGTTATTGTTGTTTTTGGTGTCTGTCCCAAGCGGCTTAGGTTTGTTAAGTGGGTTGTGTAGGCTTCTTCGTGGAGGGGAGTTATGCTTGTGTTCTTTTGAATGAGGCTGGATCCTGTCTTTCTGGTGGGCATTTCCACAATTGCTGGTGTGTATTTTGGTGCCTCCGTCCTTATGATGATTTAAGGCATCCTCTCTGATAACGGATGGGACTGTTTCTGTCTTGCTCATTGTTTGGCATACGGTGTCTAGCACTGTTGCTTACTGGTCACTGAGTGAATGTGGGTCTTGGCGTTGAGAAAGAAATCTCTGGGAGATTTTCTCCATTTGATATTATATGAAGCTGTCAGGTCTCCTGTGCCCCAGTGTCCTGAACTTGGTTTTCCCTCCTCAGATGCAGAGCTCTGACTCCTGGTTAGAGCACCTAGAGACATTCATCCTCACAGCTCAGAAAAAGTGGGAGAGAAAAGAGAAGGAAACAAAGAATGAGGATAAAATAAAACAAAATAAAGTAAAATCAAATAAAATGAAGTTATTAAAAGGAAAAATATGTATTAAGAGAAAATTTTAAAAATTAAAAAGAAAAGCAGTCACACAGAACTCTAGCACAAATGGTTAAAGCTTAGCTATACAGACAAAATGACTCACAGCGGCATACACCTACACATTCACAAAAAGTGAAAAAGTGGAAAAACTAATATATCTATGCTCACAAAGTCCACCTCCTCAATTTTGGACTGATTCATTGTTCTATTCAGGTGTTCCAGAGATGCGGGGTACTTCACGTTGAATGTGGAGATTTCATCCACTCTTCGTGCGGGTCCTGGGAGAGATTACTTTTTCGCTTCTTTGCTCGCACAGCTCTGCTTTTAGAGTTGCATTTGTTTCATTCCATAGATTTGGGTGTTCCTATTTACATTTTCAATTTTTCCCAGGTATTTGTGATCCCATCTTAGTTTTCTACAGTGTATTCTTGGTTATGTAACAGCGTTTTGTTTAGCTTCCATGTGTTTGTATTATTTACAGTTTTTTTTCTTTTAATTTCTATCTAGTTTCATAGCACTCTAGGCGGAAATTATACCTGATGCTATTTCAATTTTCTTAGATTTCTAAGGCTTTATGTGTGACCCTACATATGATATAACTTGGAGAGTGTTTCATGAGTACCTGAGGAGAGAGTGTTTTCTGTTGTTTTGCAATAGAATGTTGTATATTTATGAATGAATTCCCTCTTGTCCAACGTGTCATTGAAAGCTTATGTTTCCTAATTTAGTTTCATTTTGGATGATCTATCCATTGGTGATTGTGGGGTGGTAATGTCCCCTACTCTTATGGTTTTACTGTCATGTTCCGCTTTATGGCTGTTAGGATATACCTTATGTATTGAAGTGCTCCTCGGTTGGGTTCATAAGTATTTGCATTTCTTAGATCCTCTCCTTGGTTTGATCCCTTGATCAGTGTGTAGTGTCCTTGTTTGTTTCTTGAAATAGTCTTTATCTTAAAGTCTATTTCTTCTGATATGAGAATTGTAACTCCAGGTTTCCTTTGATTTCCATGTGCATGGACTGTCTCTTGCCATATCCTCAGTTTCAGTCTGTATCTATCCCTAGGTCTAAAATGGGTCTCTTCTAGGCAGCATATATAATGGGCTTGTTGTTGTATGCCTTCAGCCAGTTTATCTGTTGTGGTTGGAGCAATGAATCCATTTACATGTAAGGTAATTGTCAATATGGATGTTCCTCTTCCCGTTTTGTTAATTGTTTTTGGTTTGTTCTAGGAGGTCTTTTCTTTTCTTTGTGATTCCTGCCTAGAGAAGTTCCTTTATCCTTTGATATAAAGCTGTTGCGTGGTGCTGAATTCTCTTTCCGTTGGTTTTTCTGTAAAGTTTTTAGTTTCTCTGTCCAATCTCAATGAGATTCTTGCTGAAAACAGTAACATTGGTTGTAGGTTTTTTTCCTTTCATCCCTTTCAATACGTATACTGCCACTTCCTTCTCTCTTGCAGAATTTCTGCTGAAAGGTCGGCTGTTAACTTACGTGGATTCCCTTGAATGGTAAATGGTGCTTTTCCCATGCTGCTTTTTACATGTTTCCTATACATTTAGATTTTAATAGTTTGATGAATACGTGTCTTGGCGTGTTTCTCCTTGGAATTATCCTGTATGAGACTCTCTGTGCTTCCTGGACTTGATTACCTCTTTCCTTTCCCATACTAGGGAAGTTTTCAACTATAATCTCTTCAAATATATTCTCACGCCTTTTCCCTTTCTCTTCTTCTTCTGAGAGCCATATAATTCGAATGTTGGTGCATTTTATGTTGTCCCAAGGGTCGCTGAGACTGTCCTCCGTTCCTTTCATTCTTTGTTCTTTATTTTGATCCGCAGTATTTATTTGAACTATTTTATCTTCCAGGCCACTTAACCGTTCTTGTGCCTCAGTTATTGTGCTAGTGATCCATGCTAGAGAATAATTATTTTCATTTATTGTGTTCTTCATCACTGTTTGTTTGCTCTTCAGTTCTTGTCGACCCCTGTGAAACGTTTCCTGTATTTTCTCTCTCCTATTTCCACGAGGTTGAATCGTTTTTCCTATCATTATTCTGAATTCTTTTTCGGGTAGACTGCCTATTTCCTCTTCATTTGTTAGGTCTGGTGCGTTTTGACCTTGCTGCTTCGTCAGCTGTGTGTTTTTTGGTCTCCTAATTTTGGTTAACTTACTGTGCTTGGGGTTCCTTTTCACAGGCGTCATGCCCGTAGTTATTGTTGTTTTTGGTGTCTGTCCCAAGCGGCTTAGGTTTGTTAAGTGGGTTGTGTAGGCTTCTTCGTGGAGGGGAGTTATGCTTGTGTTCTTTTGAATGAGGCTGGATCCTGTCTTTCTGGTGGGCATTTCCACAACTGCTGGTGTGTATTTTGGTGCCTCCGTCCTTATGATGATTTAAGGCATCCTCTCTGATAACGGATGGGACTGTTTCTGTCTTGCTCATTGTTTGGCATACGGTGTCCAGCACTGTTGCTTACTGGTCACTGAGTGAATGTGGGTCTTGGCGTTGAGAAAGAAATCTCTGGGAGATTTTCTCCATTTGATATTATGTGAAGCTGTCAGGTCTCCTGTGCCCCAGTGTCCTGAACTTGGTTTTCCCTCCTCAGATGCAGAGCTCTGACTCCTGGTTAGAGCACCTAGAGACATTCATCCTCACAGCTCAGAAAAAGTGGGAGAGAAAAGAGAAGGAAACAAAGAATGAGGATAAAATAAAACAAAATAAAGTAAAATCAAATAAAATGAAGTTATTAAAAGGAAAAATATGTATTAAGAGAAACTTTTAAAAATTAAAAAGAAAAGCAGTCACACAGAACTCTAGCACAAATGGTTAAAGCTTATCTCTAAAGACAAAATGACTCACAGCGGCATACACCTACACATTCACAAAAAGTGAAAAAGTGGAAAAACTAATATATCTATGCTCACAAAGTCCACCTCCTCAATTTTGGACTGATTCATTGTTCTATTCAGGTGTTCCAGAGATGCGGGGTACTTCACGTTGAATGTGGAGATTTCATCCACTCTTCGTGCGGGTGCTGGGAGAGATTACTTTTTCGCTTCTTTGCTCGCACAGCTCTGCTTTTAGAGTTGCATTTGTTTCATTCCATAGATTTGGGTGTTCCTATTTACATTTTCAATTTTTCCCAGGTATTTGTGATCCCATCTTAGTTTTCTACAGTGTATTCTTGGTTATGTAACAGCGTTTTGTTTAGCTTCCATGTGTTTGTATTATTTACAGTTTTTTTTCTTTTAATTCCTATCTAGTTTCATAGCACTCTAGGCGGAAATTATACCTGATGCTATTTCAATTTTCTTAGATTTCTAAGGCTTTATGTGTGACCCTACATATGATATAACTTGGAGAGTGTTTCATGAGTACCTGAGGAGAGAGTGTTTTCTGTTGTTTTGCAATAGAATGTTGTATATTTATGAATGAATTCCCTCTTGTCCAACGTGTCATTGAAAGCTTATGTTTCCTAATTTAGTTTCATTTTGGATGATCTATCCATTGGTGATTGTGGGGTGGTAATCTCCCCTACTCTTATGGTTTTACTGTCATGTTCCGCTTTATGGCTGTTAGGATATACCTTATGTATTGAAGTGCTCCTCGGTTGGGTTCATAAGTATTTGCATTTCTTAGATCCTCTCCTTGGTTTGATCCCTTGATCAGTGTGTAGTGTCCTTGTTTGTTTCTTGAAATAGTCTTTATCTTAAAGTCTATTTCTTCTGATATGAGAATTGTAACTCCAGGTTTCCTTTGATTTCCATGTGCATGGATTGTCTCTTGCCATATCCTCAGTTTAGGTCTGTATCTATCCCTAGGTCTAAAATGGGTCTCTTCTAGGCAGCATATATAATGGGCTTGTTGTTGTATGCCTTCAGCCAGTTTATCTGTTGTGGTTGGAGCAATGAATCCATTTACATGTAAGGTAATTGTCAATATGGATGTTCCTCTTCCCGTTTTTTTAATTTTTTTGGTTTGTTCTAGGAGGTCTTTTCTTTTCTTTGTGATTCCTGCCTAGAGAAGTTCCTTTATCCTTTGGTATAAAGCTGTTGCGTGGTGCTGAATTCTCTTTCCGTTGGTTTTTCTGTAAAGTTTTTAGTTTCTCTGTCCAATCTCAATGAGATTCTTGCTGAAAACAGTAACATTGGTTGTAGGTTTTTTTCCTTTCATCCCTTTCAATACGTATACTGCCACTTCCTTCTCTCTTGCAGAATTTCTCCTGAAAGGTCGGCTGTTAACTTACGTGGATTCCCTTGAATGGTAAATGGTGCTTTTCCCATGCTGCTTTTTACATGTT
Organism: Balaenoptera physalus; assembly: GCF_965194825.1. Taxonomy (NCBI): domain Eukaryota; kingdom Metazoa; phylum Chordata; class Mammalia; order Artiodactyla; family Balaenopteridae; genus Balaenoptera; species Balaenoptera physalus. Next base: position 6,811 of record NW_028124151.1, on the reverse strand, counting down.
TCCTATACATTTAGATTTTAATAGTTTGATGAATACTTGTCTTGGCGTGTTTCTCCTTGGAATTATCCTGTATGAGACTCTCTGTACTTCCTGGACTTGATTACCACTTTCCTTTCCCATACTAGGGAAGTTTTCAACTATAATCTCTTGAAATATATTCTCACGCCTTTTCTCTTTCTCTTCTTCTTCTGAGAGCCATATAATTCGAATGTTGGTGCATTTAATGTTGTCCCAAGGGTCGCTGAGACTGTCCTCCGCTCCTTTCATTCTTTGTTCTTTATTTTGATCCGCAGTATTTATTTGAACTATTTTATCTTCCAGGCCACTTCACCGTTCTTGTGCCTCAGTTATTGTGCTAGTGATCCATGCTAGAGAATAATTATTTTCATTTTTTGTGTTCTTCATCACTGTTTGTTTGCTCTTCAGTTCTTGTCGACCCCTGTGAAACATTTCCTGTATTTTCTCTCTCCTATTTCCACGAGGTTGAATCGTTTTTCCTATCATTATTCTGAATTCTTTTTCGGGTAGACTGCCTATTTCCTCTTCATTTGTTAGGTCTGGTGCGTTTTGACCTTGCTGCTTCGTCAGCTGTGTGTTTTTTGGTCTCCTAATTTTGGTTAACTTACTGTGCTTGGGGTACCTTTTCACAGGCGTCATGCCCGTAGTTACTGTTGTTTTTGGTGTCTGTCCCAAGCGGCTTAGGTTTGTTAAGTGGGTTGTGTAGGCTTCTTCGTGGAGGGGAGTTATGCTTGTGTTCTTTTGAATGAGGCTGGATCCTGTGTTTCTGGTGGGCATTTCCACAACTGCTGGTGTGTATTTTGGTGCCTCCGTCCTTATGATGATTTAAGGCATCCTCTCTGATAACGGATGGGACTGTTTCTGTCTTGCTCATTGTTTGGCATACGGTGTCCAGCACTGTTGCTTACTGGTCACTGAGTGAATGTGGGTCTTGGCGTTGAGAAAGAAATCTCTGGGAGATTTTCTCCATTTGATATTATGTGAAGCTGTCAGGTCTCCTGTGCCCCAGTGTCCTGAACTTGATTTTCCCTCCTCAGATGCAGAGCTCTGACTCCTGGTTAGAGCACCTAGAGACATTCATCCTCACAGCTCAGAAAAAGTGGGAGAGAAAAGAGAAGGAAACAAAGAATGAGGATAAAATAAAACAAAATAAAGTAAAATCAAATAAAATGAAGTTATTAAAAGGAAAAATATGTATTAAGAGAAAATTTTAAAAATTAAAAAGAAAAGCAGTCACACAGAACTCTAGCACAAATGGTTAAAGCTTAGCTATACAGACAAAATGACTCACAGCGGCATACACCTACACATTCACAAAAAGTGAAAAAGTGGAAAAACTAATATATCTATGCTCACAAAGTCCACCTCCTCAATTTTGGACTGATTCATTGTTCTATTCAGGTGTTCCAGAGATGCGGGGTACTTCACGTTGAATGTGGAGATTTCATCCACTCTTCGTGCGGGTGCTGGGAGAGATTACTTTTTCGCTTCTTTGCTCGCACAGCTCTGCTTTTAGAGTTGCATTTGTTTCATTCCATAGATTTGGGTGTTCCTATTTACATTTTCAATTTTTCCCAGGTATTTGTGATCCCATCTTAGTTTTCTACAGTGTATTCTTGGTTATGTAACAGCGTTTTGTTTAGCTTCCATGTGTTTGTATTATTTACAGTTTTTTTTCTTTTAATTCCTATCTAGTTTCATAGCACTCTAGGCGGAAATTATACCTGATGCTATTTCAATTTTCTTAGATTTCTAAGGCTTTATGTGTGACCCTACATATGATATAACTTGGAGAGTGTTTCATGAGTACCTGAGGAGAGAGTGTTTTCTGTTGTTTTGCAATAGAATGTTGTATATTTATGAATGAATTCCCTCTTGTCCAACGTGTCATTGAAAGCTTATGTTTCCTAATTTAGTTTCATTTTGGATGATCTATCCATTGGTGATTGTGGGGTGGTAATCTCCCCTACTCTTATGGTTTTACTGTCATGTTCCGCTTTATGGCTGTTAGGATATACCTTATGTATTGAAGTGCTCCTCGGTTGGGTTCATAAGTATTTGCATTTCTTAGATCCTCTCCTTGGTTTGATCCCTTGATCAGTGTGTAGTGTCCTTGTTTGTTTCTTGAAATAGTCTTTATCTTAAAGTCTATTTCTTCTGATATGAGAATTGTAACTCCAGGTTTCCTTTGATTTCCATGTGCATGGACTGTCTCTTGCCATATCCTCAGTTTCAGTCTGTATCTATCCCTAGGTCTAAAATGGGTCTCTTCTAGGCAGCATATATAATGGGCTTGTTGTTGTATGCCTTCAGCCAGTTTATCTGTTGTGGTTGGAGCAATGAATCCATTTACATGTAAGGTAATTGTCAATATGCATGTTCCTCTTCCCGTTTTGTTAATTGTTTTTGGTTTGTTCTAGGAGGTCTTTTCTTTTCTTTGTGATTCCTGCCTAGAGAAGTTCCTTTATCCTTTGGTATAAAGCTGTTGCGTGGTGCTGAATTCTCTTTCCGTTTGTTTTTCTGTAAAGTTTTTAGTTTCTCTGTCCAATCTCAATGAGATTCTTGCTGAAAACAGTAACATTGGTTGTAGGTTTTTTTCCTTTCATCCCTTTCAATACGTATACTGCCACTTCCTTCTCTCTTGCAGAATTTCTGCTGAAAGGTCGGCTGTTAACTTACGTGGATTCCCTTGAATGGTAAATGGTGCTTTTCCCATGCTGCTTTTTACATGTTTCCTATACTTTTAGATTTTAATAGTTTGATGAATACGTGTCTTGGCGTGTTTCTCCTTGGAATTATCCTGTATGAGACTCTCTGTGCTTCCTGGACTTGATTACCTCTTTCCTTTCCCATACTAGGGAAGTTTTCAACTATAATCTCTTCAAATATATTCTCACGCCTTTTCCCTTTCTCTTCTTCTTCTGAGAGCCATATAATTCGAATGTTGGTGCATTTTATGTTGTCCCAAGGGTCGCTGAGACTGTCCTCCGTTCCTTTCATTCTTTGTTCTTTATTTTGATCCGCAGTATTTATTTGAACTATTTTATCTTCCAGGCCACTTAACCGTTCTTGTGCCTCAGTTATTGTGCTAGTGATCCATGCTAGAGAATAATTATTTTCATTTATTGTGTTCTTCATCACTGTTTGTTTGCTCTTCAGTTCTTGTCGACCCCTGTGAAACGTTTCCTGTATTTTCTCTCTCCTATTTCCACGAGGTTGAATCGTTTTTCCTATCATTATTCTGAATTCTTTTTCGGGTAGACTGCCTATTTCCTCTTCATTTGTTAGGTCTGGTGCGTTTTGACCTTGCTGCTTCGTCAGCTGTGTGTTTTTTGGTCTCCTAATTTTGGTTAACTTACTGTGCTTGGGGTTCCTTTTCACAGGCGTCATGCCCGTAGTTATTGTTGTTTTTGGTGTCTGTCCCAAGCGGCTTAGGTTTGTTAAGTGGGTTGTGTAGGCTTCTTCGTGGAGGGGAGTTATGCTTGTGTTCTTTTGAATGAGGCTGGATCCTGTCTTTCTGGTGGGCATTTCCACAATTGCTGGTGTGTATTTTGGTGCCTCCGTCCTTATGATGATTTAAGGCATCCTCTCTGATAACGGATGGGACTGTTTCTGTCTTGCTCATTGTTTGGCATACGGTGTCTAGCACTGTTGCTTACTGGTCACTGAGTGAATGTGGGTCTTGGCGTTGAGAAAGAAATCTCTGGGAGATTTTCTCCATTTGATATTATATGAAGCTGTCAGGTCTCCTGTGCCCCAGTGTCCTGAACTTGGTTTTCCCTCCTCAGATGCAGAGCTCTGACTCCTGGTTAGAGCACCTAGAGACATTCATCCTCACAGCTCAGAAAAAGTGGGAGAGAAAAGAGAAGGAAACAAAGAATGAGGATAAAATAAAACAAAATAAAGTAAAATCAAATAAAATGAAGTTATTAAAAGGAAAAATATGTATTAAGAGAAAATTTTAAAAATTAAAAAGAAAAGCAGTCACACAGAACTCTAGCACAAATGGTTAAAGCTTAGCTATACAGACAAAATGACTCACAGCGGCATACACCTACACATTCACAAAAAGTGAAAAAGTGGAAAAACTAATATATCTATGCTCACAAAGTCCACCTCCTCAATTTTGGACTGATTCATTGTTCTATTCAGGTGTTCCAGAGATGCGGGGTACTTCACGTTGAATGTGGAGATTTCATCCACTCTTCGTGCGGGTGCTGGGAGAGATTACTTTTTCGCTTCTTTGCTCGCACAGCTCTGCTTTTAGAGTTGCATTTGTTTCATTCCATAGATTTGGGTGTTCCTATTTACATTTTCAATTTTTCCCAGGTATTTGTGATCCCATCTTAGTTTTCTACAGTGTATTCTTGGTTATGTAACAGCGTTTTGTTTAGCTTCCATGTGTTTGTATTATTTACAGTTTTTTTTCTTTTAATTTCTATCTAGTTTCATAGCACTCTAGGCGGAAATTATACCTGATGCTATTTCAATTTTCTTAGATTTCTAAGGCTTTATGTGTGACCCTACATATGATATAACTTGGAGAGTGTTTCATGAGTACCTGAGGAGAGAGTGTTTTCTGTTGTTTTGCAATAGAATGTTGTATATTTATGAATGAATTCCCTCTTGTCCAACGTGTCATTGAAAGCTTATGTTTCCTAATTTAGTTTCATTTTGGATGATCTATCCATTGGTGATTGTGGGGTGGTAATGTCCCCTACTCTTATGGTTTTACTGTCATGTTCCGCTTTATGGCTGTTAGGATATACCTTATGTATTGAAGTGCTCCTCGGTTGGGTTCATAAGTATTTGCATTTCTTAGATCCTCTCCTTGGTTTGATCCCTTGATCAGTGTGTAGTGTCCTTGTTTGTTTCTTGAAATAGTCTTTATCTTAAAGTCTATTTCTTCTGATATGAGAATTGTAACTCCAGGTTTCCTTTGATTTCCATGTGCATGGACTGTCTCTTGCCATATCCTCAGTTTCAGTCTGTATCTATCCCTAGGTCTAAAATGGGTCTCTTCTAGGCAGCATATATAATGGGCTTGTTGTTGTATGCCTTCAGCCAGTTTATCTGTTGTGGTTGGAGCAATGAATCCATTTACATGTAAGGTAATTGTCAATATGGATGTTCCTCTTCCCGTTTTGTTATTTGTTTTGGTTTGTTCTAGGAGGGCCTTTCTTTTCTTTGTGATTCCTGCCTAGAGAAGTTCCTTTATCCTTTGATATAAAGCTGTTGCGTGGTGCTGAATTCTCTTTCCGTTGGTTTTTCTGTAAAGTTTTTAGTTTCTCTGTCCAATCTCAATGAGATTCTTGCTGAAAACAGTAACATTGGTTGTAGGTTTTTTTCCTTTCATCCCTTTCAATACGTATACTGCCACTTCCTTCTCTCTTGCAGAATTTCTGCTGAAAGGGTCGGCTGTTAACTTACGTGGATTCCCTTGAATGGTAAATGGTGCTTTTCCCCAGCTGCTTTTTACATGTTTCCTATACATTTAGATTTTAATAGTTTGATGAATACGTGTCTTGGCGTGTTTCTCCTTGGAATTATCCTGTATGAGACTCTCTGTGCTTCCTGGACTTGATTACCTCTTTCCTTTCCCATACTAGGGAAGTTTTCAACTATAATCTCTTCAAATATATTCTCACGCCTTTTCCCTTTCTCTTCTTCTTCTGAGAGCCATATAATTCGAATGTTGGTGCATTTTATGTTGTCCAAGGGGTCGCTGAGACTGTCCCTCCGTTCCTTTCATTCTTTGTTCTTTATTTTGATCCGCAGTATTTATTTGAACTATTTTATCTTCCAGGCCACTTAACCGTTCTTGTGCCTCAGTTATTGTGCTAGTGATCCATGCTAGAGAATAATTATTTTCATTTATTGTGTTCTTCATCACTGTTTGTTTGCTCTTCAGTTCTTGTCGACCCCTGTGAAACGTTTCCTGTATTTTCTCTCTCCTATTTCCACGAGGTTGAATCGTTTTTCCTATCATTATTCTGAATTCTTTTTTCGGGTAGACTGCCTATTTCCTCTTCATTTGTTAGGTCTGGTGCGTTTTGACCTTGCTGCTTCGTCAGCTGTGTGTTTTTTGGTCTCCTAATTTTGGTTAACTTACTGTGCTTGGGGTTCCTTTTCACAGGCGTCATGCCCGTAGTTATTGTTGTTTTTGGTGTCTGTCCCAAGCGGCTTAGGTTTGTTAAGTGGGTTGTGTAGGCTTCTTCGAGGGGGAGTTATGCTTGTGTTCTTTTGAATGAGGCTGGATCCTGTCTTTCTGGTGGGCATTTCCACAACTGCTGGTGTGTATTTTGGTGCCCTCCGTCTTATGATGATTTAAGGCATCCTCTCTGATAACGGATGGGACTGTTTCTGTCTTGCTCATTGTTTGGCATACGGTGTCCAGCACTGTTGCTTACTGGTCACTGAGTGAATGTGGGTCTTGGCGTTGAGAAAGAAATCTCTGGGAGATTTTCTCCATTTGATATTATGTGAAGCTGTCAGGTCTCCTGTGCCCCAGTGTCCTGAACTTGGTTTTCCCTCCTCAGATGCAGAGCTCTGACTCCTGGTTAGAGCACCTAGAGACATTCATCCTCACAGCTCAGAAAAAGTGGGAGAGAAAAGAGAAGGAAACAAAGAATGAGGATAAAATAAAACAAAATAAAGTAAAATCAAATAAAATGAAGTTATTAAAAGGAAAAATATGTATTAAGAGAAACTTTTAAAAATTAAAAAGAAAAGCAGTCACACAGAACTCTAGCACAAATGGTTAAAGCTTATCTCTAAAGACAAAATGACTCAC
>NW_028124152.1:0-32639 GCF_965194825.1 Balaenoptera physalus | reverse complement strand
GGAAGCTCTGGTCCTCCGTGTATGCTGCGTGTCAACCTAGAAATTGGAGACTGATGGCACAAGGCTTGTTTTCTCATTAGGAAAGCTCCGTTCATGCGGCCTCGAAGATACCTGAAAAGCGTTGTTGTTGCCAGGGATTTAGTCACTGCCTGCCTGCTTCTGCGAGGAAAATGAGTTTTCCCGAAAGAAACCTTGTGCTTCCAGTTCCTAGTTGGAAGCTCACCCTGCTCTGCTCTATAACTAAAGTGAAAGTCAAGGGGAGCACTTGCCTCGAAGTAAGGCCCTGAATAGCCTTACAAAACGGGAGGCATGCAGCATCTCCATGAGGACTTCAACGCTGCTCTGCTTTAGTTTTTAGGTAGTAAGCTTTCCAATACTCCTAGAGACCTTGCTTCAGCACCCATTTCGGTATCAGAAAACTGCCTAGAGCCAGGAAGCTTTCGTCCTGCGTGAATGCTGCGTATCAACCTACATATTGAAGACTGATGGCACAAGGCTTGTTTGCCCATTATGAAAGCACCGTTTATGCGGCCTCGAAGATTCCTGAAAGGCTTTGTTGTTGCTGGGGTTTTAGTCACTGCATGCATAGTTCTGATAAGATACTGAGTTTTCCCATAAGAAACTTTGTGCTTCCAGTTCCTAGTAGGAAGCTCCCCTTGCTCTGCACTGTAACTAAAGTTAAAGTCAAGGGAGCGCCAGCCTCTATGTAAGGCCCTGAATATCCTTACAAAACGGGAGGCATGCAGCAGTTCCCTGAGGCTTTCAACGCTGTTCTGCTTTAGTTTAACGGTAGTAAGCTTTCCAATACTCCTAGAGACCTGTCTTCAGCACCCGTTTCGGTATCAGAAAACTGCCTAGAGCCAGGAAGCTTTCGTCCTGCGTGAATGCTGCGTATCAACTTACATATTGAAGACTGATGGCACAAGGCTTGTTTGCCCATTATGAAAGCACCGTTTATGCGGCCTCGAAGATTCCTGAAAGGCTTTGTTGTTGCCGGGGTTTTAGTCAAAGCATGCATAGTTCTGATAAGATATTGAGTTTTCCCATAAGAAACCTTGTGCTTCCAGTTCCTAGTTGGAAGGTCCCCTTGCTCTGCACTGTAACTAAAGTTAAAGTCAAGGGAGCGCCAGCCTCTAGGTAAGGCCCTGAATATCCTTACAAAACGGGAGGCATGCAGCAGTTCCCTGAGGCTTTCAACGCTGTTCTGCTTTAGTTTAACGGTAGTAAGCTTTCCAAGACTCCTAAAGACCCTGCTTCAGCACCCGTTTCGATATCAGAAAATTGCCTAGAGCCAGGAAGCCCTGGTTCAGCGAGTATGCTGCGTGTCAACCTAGAAATTGGAGACTGATGGCACAAGGCCTGTTTGCCCATTATGAAAGCTCCGTTCATGTGGCCTCGAATATACCTGAAAAGCATTGCTGTTGCCAGAGTTGTAGTCACTGCCGGCATGTTTCTGAGAAGAGATTGAGTTATCCAGTAAGAAACCTTGTGCTTCCAGTTCCTAGTTGGAAGCTCACCTGCTTTGCTCTACACCTAAAGTCAAAGTCAACGTGAGCCCTAGCCTCGAAGGAAGGCCCTGATTTGCCTTGCCAAACTGGAGGCATGGAGCAGCTCCATGAGGCCTTCTTCACTGTTCTGCTTTAGTTTCACCGTAGTAAGCTTTTCAAGACTCCTAGGGACCTTGCTTTAGAAACCGTTTCAGTACCAGTATACTGAGTACAGCCAAGAAGCTCAGGGCCAGCTAAGCAACTTCTGCCCCGTAGGCCTTTTGGAACACCTCAGTGTTGGCTAGAGAAAGGCAACACACTGCACTCCTCCCTGGGAAAGCCAGATGACCTCAGCTCTACACAGGATTCAGGAACACACTTCTAGACTGTCCTCCATGCAATGGATGTAACCTCATTCCCCTAGCTGAAATCTATTGAGAAAAACACTCTGCTTCGAATCCCTTTTCACCTTTTACACTTAGAGTCACGCATCCTGAAGGAGCTGGTCGGCTTGCATCCAAGTACAATTTAAGCACTGTTCTTGGTGTAACACTGCAGGTCTTTGGAGGAAGCACAGGCACCTGTCTCCCTCACGCATCCTTTGTTTAGGCACTTTGCTGCAGGCAGATAAGCTGTCGTAGAAAAAAGTTGAATCAGGGAAAGCCCCACTGGGTATCGTGAATCTCTTTTGACTTGTTAACATCAACATGTCCTTATGCTGCGTGTCAATCTGGAAATGTGAGACTGAGACACAGATCTTGCTTTCCTATTTTGAAAGCTCCACTCATGCAGTCTCGAAGCTACCAGAAAAGCACTGTTGTTACGGTGCTTTGAGTTACTGCCGGCATGGCTCAGAGAAGAAAATGAGTTTTCTGGAAAGAAACTTTGTGCTTCCAGTTCCAAGTTGGAAGCTCAACCTGCGCTCCTCTATACCAAAAGTGAGAGTCAACGTGAGCACCAACCTCCAAGTAAGGCCCTGATTATCCTTGCAAAGCAGGAAGCATGCAGCAGTTCCATGAGGCCTTCATCACTGTTCTTCTTTAGTTTAGCGGTAGTAAGCTTTCCAAGACTCCTAGGAACCTTCCTTCAGCACCCGTTTCGGTAACAGAAAACTGCAGAGAGCCAGGAAGCTCTGGTCCTCCGTGTATGCTGCGTGTCAACCTAGAAATTGGAGACTGATGGCACAAGGCTTGTTTTCTCATTAGGAAAGCTCCGTTCATGCGGCCTCGAAGATACCTGAAAAGCGTTGTTGTTGCCAGGGATTTAGTCACTGCCTGCCTGCTTCTGCGAGGAAAATGAGTTTTCCCGAAAGAAACCTTGTGCTTCCAGTTCCTAGTTGGAAGCTCACCCTGCTCTGCTCTATAACTAAAGTGAAAGTCAAGGGGAGCACTTGCCTCGAAGTAAGGCCCTGAATAGCCTTACAAAACGGGAGGCATGCAGCATCTCCATGAGGACTTCAACGCTGCTCTGCTTTAGTTTTTAGGTAGTAAGCTTTCCAATACTCCTAGAGACCTTGCTTCAGCACCCATTTCGGTATCAGAAAACTGCCTAGAGCCAGGAAGCTTTCGTCCTGCGTGAATGCTGCGTATCAACCTACATATTGAAGACTGATGGCACAAGGCTTGTTTGCCCATTATGAAAGCACCGTTTATGCGGCCTCGAAGATTCCTGAAAGGCTTTGTTGTTGCTGGGGTTTTAGTCACTGCATGCATAGTTCTGATAAGATACTGAGTTTTCCCATAAGAAACTTTGTGCTTCCAGTTCCTAGTAGGAAGCTCCCCTTGCTCTGCACTGTAACTAAAGTTAAAGTCAAGGGAGCGCCAGCCTCTATGTAAGGCCCTGAATATCCTTACAAAACGGGAGGCATGCAGCAGTTCCCTGAGGCTTTCAACGCTGTTCTGCTTTAGTTTAACGGTAGTAAGCTTTCCAATACTCCTAGAGACCTGTCTTCAGCACCCGTTTCGGTATCAGAAAACTGCCTAGAGCCAGGAAGCTTTCGTCCTGCGTGAATGCTGCGTATCAACTTACATATTGAAGACTGATGGCACAAGGCTTGTTTGCCCATTATGAAAGCACCGTTTATGCGGCCTCGAAGATTCCTGAAAGGCTTTGTTGTTGCCGGGGTTTTAGTCAAAGCATGCATAGTTCTGATAAGATATTGCGTTTTCCCATAAGAAACCTTGTGCTTCCAGTTCCTAGTTGGAAGGTCCCCTTGCTCTGCACTGTAACTAAAGTTAAAGTCAAGGGAGCGCCAGCCTCTAGGTAAGGCCCTGAATATCCTTACAAAACGGGAGGCATGCAGCAGTTCCCTGAGGCTTTCAACGCTGTTCTGCTTTAGTTTAACGGTAGTAAGCTTTCCAAGACTCCTAAAGACCCTGCTTCAGCACCCGTTTCGATATCAGAAAATTGCCTAGAGCCAGGAAGCCCTGGTTCAGCGAGTATGCTGCGTGTCAACCTAGAAATTGGAGACTGATGGCACAAGGCCTGTTTGCCCATTATGAAAGCTCCGTTCATGTGGCCTCGAATATACCTGAAAAGCATTGCTGTTGCCAGAGTTGTAGTCACTGCCGGCATGTTTCTGAGAAGAGATTGAGTTATCCAGTAAGAAACCTTGTGCTTCCAGTTCCTAGTTGGAAGCTCACCTGCTTTGCTCTACACCTAAAGTCAAAGTCAACGTGAGCCCTAGCCTCGAAGGAAGGCCCTGATTTGCCTTGCCAAACTGGAGGCATGGAGCAGCTCCATGAGGCCTTCTTCACTGTTCTGCTTTAGTTTCACCGTAGTAAGCTTTTCAAGACTCCTAGGGACCTTGCTTTAGAAACCGTTTCAGTACCAGTATACTGAGTACAGCCAAGAAGCTCAGGGCCAGCTAAGCAACTTCTGCCCCGTAGGCCTTTTGGAACACCTCAGTGTTGGCTAGAGAAAGGCAACACACTGCACTCCTCCCTGGGAAAGCCAGATGACCTCAGCTCTACACAGGATTCAGGAACACACTTCTAGACTGTCCTCCATGCAATGGATGTAACCTCATTCCCCTAGCTGAAATCTATTGAGAAAAACACTCTGCTTCGAATCCCTTTTCACCTTTTACACTTAGAGTCACGCATCCTGAAGGAGCTGGTCGGCTTGCATCCAAGTACAATTTAAGCACTGTTCTTGGTGTAACACTGCAGGTCTTTGGAGGAAGCACAGGCACCTGTCTCCCTCACGCATCCTTTGTTTAGGCACTTTGCTGCAGGCAGATAAGCTGTCGTAGAAAAAAGTTGAATCAGGGAAAGCCCCACTGGGTATCGTGAATCTCTTTTGACTTGTTAACATCAACATGTCCTTATGCTGCGTGTCAATCTGGAAATGTGAGACTGAGACACAGATCTTGCTTTCCTATTTTGAAAGCTCCACTCATGCAGTCTCGAAGCTACCAGAAAAGCACTGTTGTTACGGTGCTTTGAGTTACTGCCGGCATGGCTCAGAGAAGAAAATGAGTTTTCTGGAAAGAAACTTTGTGCTTCCAGTTCCAAGTTGGAAGCTCAACCTGCGCTCCTCTATACCAAAAGTGAGAGTCAACGTGAGCACCAACCTCCAAGTAAGGCCCTGATTATCCTTGCAAAGCAGGAAGCATGCAGCAGTTCCATGAGGCCTTCATCACTGTTCTTCTTTAGTTTAGCGGTAGTAAGCTTTCCAAGACTCCTAGGAACCTTCCTTCAGCACCCGTTTCGGTAACAGAAAACTGCAGAGAGCCAGGAAGCTCTGGTCCTCCGTGTATGCTGCGTGTCAACCTAGAAATTGGAGACTGATGGCACAAGGCTTGTTTTCTCATTAGGAAAGCTCCGTTCATGCGGCCTCGAAGATACCTGAAAAGCGTTGTTGTTGCCAGGGATTTAGTCACTGCCTGCCTGCTTCTGCGAGGAAAATGAGTTTTCCCGAAAGAAACCTTGTGCTTCCAGTTCCTAGTTGGAAGCTCACCCTGCTCTGCTCTATAACTAAAGTGAAAGTCAAGGGGAGCACTTGCCTCGAAGTAAGGCCCTGAATAGCCTTACAAAACGGGAGGCATGCAGCATCTCCATGAGGACTTCAACGCTGCTCTGCTTTAGTTTTTAGGTAGTAAGCTTTCCAATACTCCTAGAGACCTTGCTTCAGCACCCATTTCGGTATCAGAAAACTGCCTAGAGCCAGGAAGCTTTCGTCCTGCGTGAATGCTGCGTATCAACCTACATATTGAAGACTGATGGCACAAGGCTTGTTTGCCCATTATGAAAGCACCGTTTATGCGGCCTCGAAGATTCCTGAAAGGCTTTGTTGTTGCTGGGGTTTTAGTCACTGCATGCATAGTTCTGATAAGATACTGAGTTTTCCCATAAGAAACTTTGTGCTTCCAGTTCCTAGTAGGAAGCTCCCCTTGCTCTGCACTGTAACTAAAGTTAAAGTCAAGGGAGCGCCAGCCTCTATGTAAGGCCCTGAATATCCTTACAAAACGGGAGGCATGCAGCAGTTCCCTGAGGCTTTCAACGCTGTTCTGCTTTAGTTTAACGGTAGTAAGCTTTCCAATACTCCTAGAGACCTGTCTTCAGCACCCGTTTCGGTATCAGAAAACTGCCTAGAGCCAGGAAGCTTTCGTCCTGCGTGAATGCTGCGTATCAACTTACATATTGAAGACTGATGGCACAAGGCTTGTTTGCCCATTATGAAAGCACCGTTTATGCGGCCTCGAAGATTCCTGAAAGGCTTTGTTGTTGCCGGGGTTTTAGTCAAAGCATGCATAGTTCTGATAAGATATTGCGTTTTCCCATAAGAAACCTTGTGCTTCCAGTTCCTAGTTGGAAGTTCCCCTTGCTCTGCACTGTAACTAAAGTTAAAGTCAAGGGAGCGCCAGCCTCTAGGTAAGGCCCTGAATATCCTTACAAAACGGGAGGCATGCAGCAGTTCCCTGAGGCTTTCAACGCTGTTCTGCTTTAGTTTAACGGTAGTAAGCTTTCCAAGACTCCTAAAGACCCTGCTTCAGCACCCGTTTCGATATCAGAAAATTGCCTAGAGCCAGGAAGCCCTGGTTCAGCGAGTATGCTGCGTGTCAACCTAGAAATTGGAGACTGATGGCACAAGGCCTGTTTGCCCATTATGAAAGCTCCGTTCATGTGGCCTCGAATATACCTGAAAAGCATTGCTGTTGCCAGAGTTGTAGTCACTGCCGGCATGTTTCTGAGAAGAGATTGAGTTATCCAGTAAGAAACCTTGTGCTTCCAGTTCCTAGTTGGAAGCTCACCTGCTTTGCTCTACACCTAAAGTCAAAGTCAACGTGAGCCCTAGCCTCGAAGGAAGGCCCTGATTTGCCTTGCCAAACTGGAGGCATGGAGCAGCTCCATGAGGCCTTCTTCACTGTTCTGCTTTAGTTTCACCGTAGTAACTTTTCAAGACTCCTAGGGACCTTGCTTTAGAAACCGTTTCAGTACCAGTATACTGAGTACAGCCAAGAAGCTCAGGGCCAGCTAAGCAACTTCTGCCCCGTAGGCCTTTTGGAACACCTCAGTGTTGGCTAGAGAAAGGCAACACACTGCACTCCTCCCTGGGAAAGCCAGATGACCTCAGCTCTACACAGGATTCAGGAACACACTTCTAGACTGTCCTCCATGCAATGGATGTAACCTCATTCCCCTAGCTGAAATCTATTGAGAAAAACACTCTGCTTCGAATCCCTTTTCACCTTTTACACTTAGAGTCACGCATCCTGAAGGAGCTGGTCGGCTTGCATCCAAGTACAATTTAAGCACTGTTCTTGGTGTAACACTGCAGGTCTTTGGAGGAAGCACAGGCACCTGTCTCCCTCACGCATCCTTTGTTTAGGCACTTTGCTGCAGGCAGATAAGCTGTCGTAGAAAAAAGTTGAATCAGGGAAAGCCCCACTGGGTATCGTGAATCTCTTTTGACTTGTTAACATCAACATGTCCTTATGCTGCGTGTCAATCTGGAAATGTGAGACTGAGACACAGATCTTGCTTTCCTATTTTGAAAGCTCCACTCATGCAGTCTCGAAGCTACCAGAAAAGCACTGTTGTTACGGTGCTTTTAGTTACTGCCGGCATGGCTCAGAGAAGAAAATGAGTTTTCTGGAAAGAAACTTTGTGCTTCCAGTTCCAAGTTGGAAGCTCAACCTGCGCTCCTCTATACCAAAAGTGAGAGTCAACGTGAGCACCAACCTCCAAGTAAGGCCCTGATTATCCTTGCAAAGCAGGAAGCATGCAGCAGTTCCATGAGGCCTTCATCACTGTTCTTCTTTAGTTTAGCGGTAGTAAGCTTTCCAAGACTCCTAGGAACCTTCCTTCAGCACCCGTTTCGGTAACAGAAAACTGCAGAGAGCCAGGAAGCTCTGGTCCTCCGTGTATGCTGCGTGTCAACCTAGAAATTGGAGACTGATGGCACAAGGCTTGTTTTCTCATTAGGAAAGCTCCGTTCATGCGGCCTCGAAGATACCTGAAAAGCGTTGTTGTTGCCAGGGATTTAGTCACTGCCTGCCTGCTTCTGCGAGGAAAATGAGTTTTCCCGAAAGAAACCTTGTGCTTCCAGTTCCTAGTTGGAAGCTCACCCTGCTCTGCTCTATAACTAAAGTGAAAGTCAAGGGGAGCACTTGCCTCGAAGTAAGGCCCTGAATAGCCTTACAAAACGGGAGGCATGCAGCATCTCCATGAGGACTTCAACGCTGCTCTGCTTTAGTTTTTAGGTAGTAAGCTTTCCAATACTCCTAGAGACCTTGCTTCAGCACCCATTTCGGTATCAGAAAACTGCCTAGAGCCAGGAAGCTTTCGTCCTGCGTGAATGCTGCGTATCAACCTACATATTGAAGACTGATGGCACAAGGCTTGTTTGCCCATTATGAAAGCACCGTTTATGCGGCCTCGAAGATTCCTGAAAGGCTTTGTTGTTGCTGGGGTTTTAGTCACTGCATGCATAGTTCTGATAAGATACTGAGTTTTCCCATAAGAAACTTTGTGCTTCCAGTTCCTAGTAGGAAGCTCCCCTTGCTCTGCACTGTAACTAAAGTTAAAGTCAAGGGAGCGCCAGCCTCTATGTAAGGCCCTGAATATCCTTACAAAACGGGAGGCATGCAGCAGTTCCCTGAGGCTTTCAACGCTGTTCTGCTTTAGTTTAACGGTAGTAAGCTTTCCAATACTCCTAGAGACCTGTCTTCAGCACCCGTTTCGGTATCAGAAAACTGCCTAGAGCCAGGAAGCTTTCGTCCTGCGTGAATGCTGCGTATCAACTTACATATTGAAGACTGATGGCACAAGGCTTGTTTGCCCATTATGAAAGCACCGTTTATGCGGCCTCGAAGATTCCTGAAAGGCTTTGTTGTTGCCGGGGTTTTAGTCAAAGCATGCATAGTTCTGATAAGATATTGCGTTTTCCCATAAGAAACCTTGTGCTTCCAGTTCCTAGTTGGAAGGTCCCCTTGCTCTGCACTGTAACTAAAGTTAAAGTCAAGGGAGCGCCAGCCTCTAGGTAAGGCCCTGAATATCCTTACAAAACGGGAGGCATGCAGCAGTTCCCTGAGGCTTTCAACGCTGTTCTGCTTTAGTTTAACGGTAGTAAGCTTTCCAAGACTCCTAAAGACCCTGCTTCAGCACCCGTTTCGATATCAGAAAATTGCCTAGAGCCAGGAAGCCCTGGTTCAGCGAGTATGCTGCGTGTCAACCTAGAAATTGGAGACTGATGGCACAAGGCCTGTTTGCCCATTATGAAAGCTCCGTTCATGTGGCCTCGAATATACCTGAAAAGCATTGCTGTTGCCAGAGTTGTAGTCACTGCCGGCATGTTTCTGAGAAGAGATTGAGTTATCCAGTAAGAAACCTTGTGCTTCCAGTTCCTAGTTGGAAGCTCACCTGCTTTGCTCTATACCTAAAGTCAAAGTCAACGTGAGCCCTAGCCTCGAAGGAAGGCCCTGATTTGCCTTGCCAAACTGGAGGCATGGAGCAGCTCCATGAGGCCTTCTTCACTGTTCTGCTTTAGTTTCACCGTAGTAAGCTTTTCAAGACTCCTAGGGACCTTGCTTTAGAAACCGTTTCAGTACCAGTATACTGAGTACAGCCAAGAAGCTCAGGGCCAGCTAAGCAACTTCTGCCCCGTAGGCCTTTTGGAACACCTCAGTGTTGGCTAGAGAAAGGCAACACACTGCACTCCTCCCTGGGAAAGCCAGATGACCTCAGCTCTACACAGGATTCAGGAACACACTTCTAGACTGTCCTCCATGCAATGGATGTAACCTCATTCCCCTCGCTGAAATCTATTGAGAAAAACACTCTGCTTCGAATCCCTTTTCACCTTTTACACTTAGAGTCACGCATCCTGAAGGAGCTGGTCGGCTTGCATCCAAGTACAATTTAAGCACTGTTCTTGGTGTAACACTGCAGGTCTTTGGAGGAAGCACAGGCACCTGTCTCCCTCACGCATCCTTTGTTTAGGCACTTTGCTGCAGGCAGATAAGCTGTCGTAGAAAAAAGTTGAATCAGGGAAAGCCCCACTGGGTATCGTGAATCTCTTTTGACTTGTTAACATCAACATGTCCTTATGCTGCGTGTCAATCTGGAAATGTGAGACTGAGACACAGATCTTGCTTTCCTATTTTGAAAGCTCCACTCATGCAGTCTCGAAGCTACCAGAAAAGCACTGTTGTTACGGTGCTTTGAGTTACTGCCGGCATGGCTCAGAGAAGAAAATGAGTTTTCTGGAAAGAAACTTTGTGCTTCCAGTTCCAAGTTGGAAGCTCAACCTGCGCTCCTCTATACCAAAAGTGAGAGTCAACGTGAGCACCAACCTCCAAGTAAGGCCCTGATTATCCTTGCAAAGCAGGAAGCATGCAGCAGTTCCATGAGGCCTTCATCACTGTTCTTCTTTAGTTTAGCGGTAGTAAGCTTTCCAAGACTCCTAGGAACCTTCCTTCAGCACCCGTTTCGGTAACAGAAAACTGCAGAGAGCCAGGAAGCTCTGGTCCTCCGTGTATGCTGCGTGTCAACCTAGAAATTGGAGACTGATGGCACAAGGCTTGTTTTCTCATTAGGAAAGCTCCGTTCATGCGGCCTCGAAGATACCTGAAAAGCGTTGTTGTTGCCAGGGATTTAGTCACTGCCTGCCTGCTTCTGCGAGGAAAATGAGTTTTCCCGAAAGAAACCTTGTGCTTCCAGTTCCTAGTTGGAAGCTCACCCTGCTCTGCTCTATAACTAAAGTGAAAGTCAAGGGGAGCACTTGCCTCGAAGTAAGGCCCTGAATAGCCTTACAAAACGGGAGGCATGCAGCATCTCCATGAGGACTTCAACGCTGCTCTGCTTTAGTTTTTAGGTAGTAAGCTTTCCAATACTCCTAGAGACCTTGCTTCAGCACCCATTTCGGTATCAGAAAACTGCCTAGAGCCAGGAAGCTTTCGTCCTGCGTGAATGCTGCGTATCAACCTACATATTGAAGACTGATGGCACAAGGCTTGTTTGCCCATTATGAAAGCACCGTTTATGCGGCCTCGAAGATTCCTGAAAGGCTTTGTTGTTGCTGGGGTTTTAGTCACTGCATGCATAGTTCTGATAAGATACTGAGTTTTCCCATAAGAAACTTTGTGCTTCCAGTTCCTAGTAGGAAGCTCCCCTTGCTCTGCACTGTAACTAAAGTTAAAGTCAAGGGAGCGCCAGCCTCTATGTAAGGCCCTGAATATCCTTACAAAACGGGAGGCATGCAGCAGTTCCCTGAGGCTTTCAACGCTGTTCTGCTTTAGTTTAACGGTAGTAAGCTTTCCAATACTCCTAGAGACCTGTCTTCAGCACCCGTTTCGGTATCAGAAAACTGCCTAGAGCCAGGAAGCTTTCGTCCTGCGTGAATGCTGCGTATCAACTTACATATTGAAGACTGATGGCACAAGGCTTGTTTGCCCATTATGAAAGCACCGTTTATGCGGCCTCGAAGATTCCTGAAAGGCTTTGTTGTTGCCGGGGTTTTAGTCAAAGCATGCATAGTTCTGATAAGATATTGCGTTTTCCCATAAGAAACCTTGTGCTTCCAGTTCCTAGTTGGAAGGTCCCCTTGCTCTGCACTGTAACTAAAGTTAAAGTCAAGGGAGCGCCAGCCTCTAGGTAAGGCCCTGAATATCCTTACAAAACGGGAGGCATGCAGCAGTTCCCTGAGGCTTTCAACGCTGTTCTGCTTTAGTTTAACGGTAGTAAGCTTTCCAAGACTCCTAAAGACCCTGCTTCAGCACCCGTTTCGATATCAGAAAATTGCCTAGAGCCAGGAAGCCCTGGTTCAGCGAGTATGCTGCGTGTCAACCTAGAAATTGGAGACTGATGGCACAAGGCCTGTTTGCCCATTATGAAAGCTCCGTTCATGTGGCCTCGAATATACCTGAAAAGCATTGCTGTTGCCAGAGTTGTAGTCACTGCCGGCATGTTTCTGAGAAGAGATTGAGTTATCCAGTAAGAAACCTTGTGCTTCCAGTTCCTAGTTGGAAGCTCACCTGCTTTGCTCTATACCTAAAGTCAAAGTCAACGTGAGCCCTAGCCTCGAAGGAAGGCCCTGATTTGCCTTGCCAAACTGGAGGCATGGAGCAGCTCCATGAGGCCTTCTTCACTGTTCTGCTTTAGTTTCACCGTAGTAAGCTTTTCAAGACTCCTAGGGACCTTGCTTTAGAAACCGTTTCAGTACCAGTATACTGAGTACAGCCAAGAAGCTCAGGGCCAGCTAAGCAACTTCTGCCCCGTAGGCCTTTTGGAACACCTCAGTGTTGGCTAGAGAAAGGCAACACACTGCACTCCTCCCTGGGAAAGCCAGATGACCTCAGCTCTACACAGGATTCAGGAACACACTTCTAGACTGTCCTCCATGCAATGGATGTAACCTCATTCCCCTCGCTGAAATCTATTGAGAAAAACACTCTGCTTCGAATCCCTTTTCACCTTTTGCACTTAGAGTCACGCATCCTCAAGGAGGTGGTCGGCTTGCATCCAAGTACAATTTAAGCACTGTTCTTGGTGTAACACTCAGGTCTTTGGAAGAAGCACAGGCACCTGTCTCCCTCACGCATCCTTTGTTTAGGCACGTTGCTGCAGGCAGATAAGCTGTCGTAGAAAAAAGTTGAATCAGGGAAAGCCCCACTGTGTATCGTGAATCTCTTTTGACTTGTTAACATCAACATGTCCTTATGCTGCGTGTCAATCTGGAAATGTGAGACTGAGACACAGATCTTGCTTTCCCATTTTGAAAGCTCCACTCATGCAGTCTCCAAGCTACCAGAAAAGCACTGTTGTTACGGTGCTTTGAGTTACTGCCGGCATGGCTCAGAGAAGAAAATGAGTTTTCTGGAAAGAAACTTTGTGCTTCCAGTTCCAAGTTGGAAGCTCAACCTGCGCTCCTCTATACCAAAAGTGAGAGTCAACGTGAGCACCAACCTCCAAGTATGGCCCTGATTATCCTTGCAAAGCGGGAGGCATGCAGCAGTTCCATGAGGCCTTCATCGCTGTTCTTCTTTAGTTTAGCGGTAGTAAGCTTTCCAAGACTCCTAGGAACCTTCCTTCAGCACCCGTTTCGGTAACAGAAAACTGCAGAGAGCCAGGAAGCTCTGGTCCTCCGTGTATGCTGCGTGTCAACCTAGAAATTGGAGACTGATGGCACAAGGCTTGTTTTCTCATTAGGAAAGCTCCGTTCATGCGGCCTCGAAGATACCTGAAAAGCGTTGTTGTTGCCAGGGATTTAGTCACTGCCTGCCTGCTTCTGCGAGGAAAATGAGTTTTCCCGAAAGAAACCTTGTGCTTCCAGTTCCTAGTTGGAAGCTCACCCTGCTCTGCTCTATAACTAAAGTGAAAGTCAAGGGGAGCACTTGCCTCGAAGTAAGGCCCTGAATAGCCTTACAAAACGGGAGGCATGCAGCATCTCCATGAGGACTTCAACGCTGCTCTGCTTTAGTTCTTAGGTAGTAAGCTTTCCAATACTCCTAGAGACCTTGCTTCAGCACCCATTTCGGTATCAGAAAACTGCCTAGAGCCAGGAAGCTTTCGTCCTGCGTGAATGCTGCGTATCAACCTACATATTGAAGACTGATGGCACAAGGCTTGTTTGCCCATTATGAAAGCACCGTTTATGCGGCCTCGAAGATTCCTGAAAGGCTTTGTTGTTGCTGGGGTTTTAGTCACTGCATGCATAGTTCTGATAAGATACTGAGTTTTCCCATAAGAAACTTTGTGCTTCCAGTTCCTAGTAGGAAGCTCCCCTTGCTCTGCACTGTAACTAAAGTTAAAGTCAAGGGAGCGCCAGCCTCTATGTAAGGCCCTGAATATCCTTACAAAACGGGAGGCATGCAGCAGTTCCCTGAGGCTTTCAACGCTGTTCTGCTTTAGTTTAACGGTAGTAAGCTTTCCAATACTCCTAGAGACCTGTCTTCAGCACCCGTTTCGGTATCAGAAAACTGCCTAGAGCCAGGAAGCTTTCGTCCTGCGTGAATGCTGCGTATCAACTTACATATTGAAGACTGATGGCACAAGGCTTGTTTGCCCATTATGAAAGCACCGTTTATGCGGCCTCGAAGATTCCTGAAAGGCTTTGTTGTTGCTGGGGTTTTAGTCACTGCATGCATAGTTCTGATAAGATACTGAGTTTTCCCATAAGAAACTTTGTGCTTCCAGTTCCTAGTAGGAAGCTCCCCTTGCTCTGCACTGTAACTAAAGTTAAAGTCAAGGGAGCGCCAGCCTCTATGTAAGGCCCTGAATATCCTTACAAAACGGGAGGCATGCAGCAGTTCCCTGAGGCTTTCAACGCTGTTCTGCTTTAGTTTAACGGTAGTAAGCTTTCCAATACTCCTAGAGACCTGTCTTCAGCACCCGTTTCGGTATCAGAAAACTGCCTAGAGCCAGGAAGCTTTCGTTCTGCGTGAATGCTGCGTATCAACCTACATATTGAAGACTGATGGCACAAGGCTTGTTTGCCCATTATGAAAGCACCGTTTATGCGGCCTCGAAGATTCCTGAAAGGCTTTGTTGTTGCTGGGGTTTTAGTCACTGCATGCATAGTTCTGATAAGATACTGAGTTTTCCCATAAGAAACTTTGTGCTTCCAGTTCCTAGTAGGAAGCTCCCCTTGCTCTGCACTGTAACTAAAGTTAAAGTCAAGGGAGCGCCAGCCTCTATGTAAGGCCCTGAATATCCTTACAAAACGGGAGGCATGCAGCAGTTCCCTGAGGCTTTCAACGCTGTTCTGCTTTAGTTTAACGGTAGTAAGCTTTCCAATACTCCTAGAGACCTGTCTTCAGCACCCGTTTCGGTATCAGAAAACTGCCTAGAGCCAGGAAGCTTTCGTCCTGCGTGAATGCTGCGTATCAACTTACATATTGAAGACTGATGGCACAAGGCTTGTTTGCCCATTATGAAAGCACCGTTTATGCGGCCTCGAAGATTCCTGAAAGGCTTTGTTGTTGCCGGGGTTTTAGTCAAAGCATGCATAGTTCTGATAAGATATTGAGTTTTCCCATAAGAAACCTTGTGCTTCCAGTTCCTAGTTGGAAGGTCCCCTTGCTCTGCACTGTAACTAAAGTTAAAGTCAAGGGAGCGCCAGCCTCTAGGTAAGGCCCTGAATTTCCTTACAAAACGGGAGGCATGCAGCAGTTCCCTGAGGCTTTCAAAGCTGTTCTGCTTTAGTTTAACGGTAGTAAGCTTTCCAAGACTCCTAAAGACCCTGCTTCAGCACCCGTTTCGATATCAGAAAATTGCCTAGAGCCAGGAAGCCCTGGTTCAGCGAGTATGCTGCGTGTCAACATAGAAATTGGAGACTGATGGCACAAGGCCTATTTGCCCATTATGAAAGCTCCGTTCATGTGGCCTCGTATATACCTGGAAAGCATTGCTGTTGCCAGAGTTGTAGTCACTGCCGGCATGTTTCTGAGAAGATATTGAGTTATCCCATAAGAAACCTTGTGCTTCCAGTTCCTAGTTGGAAGCTCACCCTGCTCTGCTCTATACCCAAAGTCAAAGTCAACGTGATCCCTAGCCTCGAAGGAAGGCCCTGATTTGCCTTGCCAAACTGGAGGCATGGAGCAGCTCCATGAGGCCTTCTTCACTGTTCTGCTTTAGTTTCACCGTAGTAAGCTTTTCAAGCCTCCTAGGGACCTTGCTTTAGAAACCGTTTCAGTACCAGTATACTGAGTACAGCCAAGAAGCTCAGGGCCAGCTAAGCAACTTCTGCCCCGTAGGCCTTTTGGAACACCTCATTGTTGGCTAGAGAAAGGAAACACACTGCACTCCTCCCTGGGAGAGCCAGATGACCTCAGCTCTACACAGGATTCAGGAACACACTCCTAGACTGTCCTCCAGGAAATGGATGTAACCTCATTCCCCTAGCTGAACTCTATTGAGAAAAACACTCTGCTTCGAATCCCTTTTCACCTTTTGCACTTAGAGTCACGCATCCTCAAGGAGGTGGTCGGCTTGCATCCAAGTACAATTTAAGCACTGTTCTTGGTGTAACACTGCAGGTCTTTGGAAGAAGCACAGGCACCTGTCTCCCTCACGCATCCTTTGTTTAGGCACTTTGCTGCAGGCAGATAAGCTGTCGTAGAAAAAAGTTGAATCAGGGAAAGCCCCACTGGGTACCGTGAATCTCTTTTGACTTGTTAACATCAACATGTCCTTATGCTGCGTGTCAATCTGGAAATGTGAGACTGAGACACAGATCTTGCTTTCCTATTTTGAAAGCTCCACTCATGCAGTCTCGAAGCTACCAGAAAAGCACTGTTGTTACGGTGCTTTTAGTTACTGCCGGCATGGCTCAGAGAAGAAAATGAGTTTTCTGGAAAGAAACTTTGTGCTTCCAGTTCCAAGTTGGAAGCTCAACCTGCGCTCCTCTATACCAAAAGTGAGAGTCAACGTGAGCACCAACCTCCAAGTATGGCCCTGATTATCCTTGCAAAGCAGGAAGCATGCAGCAGTTCCATGAGGCCTTCATCACTGTTCTTCTTTAGTTTAGCGGTAGTAAGCTTTCCAAGACTCCTAGGAACCTTCCTTCAGCACCCGTTTCGGTAACAGAAAACTGCAGAGAGCCAGGAAGCTCTGGTCCTCCGTGTATGCTGCGTGTCAACCTAGAAATTGGAGACTGATGGCACAAGGCTTGTTTTCTCATTAGGAAAGCTCCGTTCATGCGGCCTCGAAGATACCTGAAAAGCGTTGTTGTTGCCAGGGATTTAGTCACTGCCTGCCTGCTTCTGCGAGGAAAATGAGTTTTCCCGAAAGAAACCTTGTGCTTCCAGTTCCTAGTTGGAAGCTCACCCTGCTCTGCTCTATAACTAAAGTGAAAGTCAAGGGGAGCACTTGCCTCGAAGTAAGGCCCTGAATAGCCTTACAAAACGGGAGGCATGCAGCATCTCCATGAGGACTTCAACGCTGCTCTGCTTTAGTTCTTAGGTAGTAAGCTTTCCAATACTCCTAGAGACCTTGCTTCAGCACCCATTTCGGTATCAGAAAACTGCCTAGAGCCAGGAAGCTTTCGTCCTGCGTGAATGCTGCGTATCAACCTACATATTGAAGACTGATGGCACAAGGCTTGTTTGCCCATTATGAAAGCACCGTTTATGCGGCCTCGAAGATTCCTGAAAGGCTTTGTTGTTGCTGGGGTTTTAGTCACTGCATGCATAGTTCTGATAAGATACTGAGTTTTCCCATAAGAAACTTTGTGCTTCCAGTTCCTAGTAGGAAGCTCCCCTTGCTCTGCACTGTAACTAAAGTTAAAGTCAAGGGAGCGCCAGCCTCTAGGTAAGGCCCTGAATATCCTTACAAAACGGGAGGCATGCAGCAGTTCCCTGAGGCTTTCAACGCTGTTCTGCTTTAGTTTAACGGTAGTAAGCTTTCCAAGACTCCTAAAGACCCTGCTTCAGCACCCGTTTCGATATCAGAAAATTGCCTAGAGCCAGGAAGCCCTGGTTCAGCGAGTATGCTGCGTGTCAACATAGAAATTGGAGACTGATGGCACAAGGCCTATTTGCCCATTATGAAAGCTCCGTTCATGTGGCCTCGTATATACCTGGAAAGCACTGCTGTTGCCAGAGTTGTAGTCACTGCCGGCATGTTTCTGAGAAGATATTGAGTTATCCCATAAGAAACCTTGTGCTTCCAGTTCCTAGTTGGAAGCTCACCCTGCTCTGCTCTATACCCAAAGTCAAAGTCAACGTGATCCCTAGCCTCGAAGGAAGGCCCTGATTTGCCTTGCCAAACTGGAGGCATGGAGCAGCTCCATGAGGCCTTCTTCACTGTTCTGCTTTAGTTTCACCGTAGTAAGCTTTTCAAGCCTCCTAGGGACCTTGCTTTAGAAACCGTTTCAGTACCAGTATACTGAGTACAGCCAAGAAGCTCAGGGCCAGCTAAGCAACTTCTGCCCCGTAGGCCTTTTGGAACACCTCATTGTTGGCTAGAGAAAGGAAACACACTGCACTCCTCCCTGGGAGAGCCAGATGACCTCAGCTCTACACAGGATTCAGGAACACACTCCTAGACTGTCCTCCAGGCAATGGATGTAACCTCATTCCCCTAGCTGAACTCTATTGAGAAAAACACTCTGCTTCGAATCCCTTTTCACCTTTTGCACTTAGAGTCACGCATCCTCAAGGAGGTGGTCGGCTTGCATCCAAGTACAATTTAAGCACTGTTCTTGGTGTAACACTGCAGGTCTTTGGAAGAAGCACAGGCACCTGTCTCCCTCACGCATCCTTTGTTTAGGCACTTTGCTGCAGGCAGATAAGCTGTCGTAGAAAAAAGTTGAATCAGGGAAAGCCCCACTGGGTATCGTGAATCTCTTTTGACTTGTTAACATCAACATGTCCTTATGCTGCGTGTCAATCTGGAAATGTGAGACTGAGACACAGATCTTGCTTTCCTATTTTGAAAGCTCCACTCATGCAGTCTCGAAGCTACCAGAAAAGCACTGTTGTTACGGTGCTTTTAGTTACTGCCGGCATGGCTCAGAGAAGAAAATGAGTTTTCTGGAAAGAAACTTTGTGCTTCCAGTTCCAAGTTGGAAGCTCAACCTGCGCTCCTCTATACCAAAAGTGAGAGTCAACGTGAGCACCAACCTCCAAGTATGGCCCTGATTATCCTTGCAAAGCAGGAAGCATGCAGCAGTTCCATGAGGCCTTCATCACTGTTCTTCTTTAGTTTAGCGGTAGTAAGCTTTCCAAGACTCCTAGGAACCTTCCTTCAGCACCCGTTTCGGTAACAGAAAACTGCAGAGAGCCAGGAAGCTCTGGTCCTCCGTGTATGCTGCGTGTCAACCTAGAAATTGGAGACTGATGGCACAAGGCTTGTTTTCTCATTAGGAAAGCTCCGTTCATGCGGCCTCGAAGATACCTGAAAAGCGTTGTTGTTGCCAGGGATTTAGTCACTGCCTGCCTGCTTCTGCGAGGAAAATGAGTTTTCCCGAAAGAAACCTTGTGCTTCCAGTTCCTAGTTGGAAGCTCACCCTGCTCTGCTCTATAACTAAAGTGAAAGTCAAGGGGAGCACTTGCCTCGAAGTAAGGCCCTGAATAGCCTTACAAAACGGGAGGCATGCAGCATCTCCATGAGGACTTCAACGCTGCTCTGCTTTAGTTCTTAGGTAGTAAGCTTTCCAATACTCCTAGAGACCTTGCTTCAGCACCCATTTCGGTATCAGAAAACTGCCTAGAGCCAGGAAGCTTTCGTCCTGCGTGAATGCTGCGTATCAACCTACATATTGAAGACTGATGGCACAAGGCTTGTTTGCCCATTATGAAAGCACCGTTTATGCGGCCTCGAAGATTCCTGAAAGGCTTTGTTGTTGCTGGGGTTTTAGTCACTGCATGCATAGTTCTGATAAGATACTGAGTTTTCCCATAAGAAACTTTGTGCTTCCAGTTCCTAGTAGGAAGCTCCCCTTGCTCTGCACTGTAACTAAAGTTAAAGTCAAGGGAGCGCCAGCCTCTATGTAAGGCCCTGAATATCCTTACAAAACGGGAGGCATGCAGCAGTTCCCTGAGGCTTTCAACGCTGTTCTGCTTTAGTTTAACGGTAGTAAGCTTTCCAATACTCCTAGAGACCTGTCTTCAGCACCCGTTTCGGTATCAGAAAACTGCCTAGAGCCAGGAAGCTTTCGTCCTGCGTGAATGCTGCGTATCAACTTACATATTGAAGACTGATGGCACAAGGCTTGTTTGCCCATTATGAAAGCACCGTTTATGCGGCCTCGAAGATTCCTGAAAGGCTTTGTTGTTGCCGGGGTTTTAGTCAAAGCATGCATAGTTCTGATAAGATATTGAGTTTTCCCATAAGAAACCTTGTGCTTCCAGTTCCTAGTTGGAAGGTCCCCTTGCTCTGCACTGTAACTAAAGTTAAAGTCAAGGGAGCGCCAGCCTCTAGGTAAGGCCCTGAATTTCCTTACAAAACGGGAGGCATGCAGCAGTTCCCTGAGGCTTTCAAAGCTGTTCTGCTTTAGTTTAACGGTAGTAAGCTTTCCAAGACTCCTAAAGACCCTGCTTCAGCACCCGTTTCGATATCAGAAAATTGCCTAGAGCCAGGAAGCCCTGGTTCAGCGAGTATGCTGCGTGTCAACATAGAAATTGGAGACTGATGGCACAAGGCCTATTTGCCCATTATGAAAGCTCCGTTCATGTGGCCTCGTATATACCTGGAAAGCATTGCTGTTGCCAGAGTTGTAGTCACTGCCGGCATGTTTCTGAGAAGATATTGAGTTATCCCATAAGAAACCTTGTGCTTCCAGTTCCTAGTTGGAAGCTCACCCTGCTCTGCTCTATACCCAAAGTCAAAGTCAACGTGATCCCTAGCCTCGAAGGAAGGCCCTGATTTGCCTTGCCAAACTGGAGGCATGGAGCAGCTCCATGAGGCCTTCTTCACTGTTCTGCTTTAGTTTCACCGTAGTAAGCTTTTCAAGCCTCCTAGGGACCTTGCTTTAGAAACCGTTTCAGTACCAGTATACTGAGTACAGCCAAGAAGCTCAGGGCCAGCTAAGCAACTTCTGCCCCGTAGGCCTTTTGGAACACCTCATTGTTGGCTAGAGAAAGGAAACACACTGCACTCCTCCCTGGGAGAGCCAGATGACCTCAGCTCTACACAGGATTCAGGAACACACTCCTAGACTGTCCTCCAGGCAATGGATGTAACCTCATTCCCCTAGCTGAACTCTATTGAGAAAAACACTCTGCTTCGAATCCCTTTTCACCTTTTGCACTTAGAGTCACGCATCCTCAAGGAGGTGGTCGGCTTGCATCCAAGTACAATTTAAGCACTGTTCTTGGTGTAACACTGCAGGTCTTTGGAAGAAGCACAGGCACCTGTCTCCCTCACGCATCCTTTGTTTAGGCACGTTGCTGCAGGCAGATAAGCTGTCGTAGAAAAAAGTTGAATCAGGGAAAGCCCCACTGTGTATCGTGAATCTCTTTTGACTTGTTAACATCAACATGTCCTTATGCTGCGTGTCAATCTGGAAATGTGAGACTGAGACACAGATCTTGCTTTCCCATTTTGAAAGCTCCACTCATGCAGTCTCCAAGCTACCAGAAAAGCACTGTTGTTACGGTGCTTTGAGTTACTGCCGGCATGGCTCAGAGAAGAAAATGAGTTTTCTGGAAAGAAACTTTGTGCTTCCAGTTCCAAGTTGGAAGCTCAACCTGCGCTCCTCTATACCAAAAGTGAGAGTCAACGTGAGCACCAACCTCCAAGTATGGCCCTGATTATCCTTGCAAAGCAGGAAGCATGCAGCAGTTCCATGAGGCCTTCATCGCTGTTCTTCTTTAGTTTAGCGGTAGTAAGCTTTCCAAGACTCCTAGGAACCTTCCTTCAGCACCCGTTTCGGTAACAGAACCCCGCAGAGAGCCAGGAAGCTCTGGTCCTCCGTGTATGCTGCGTGTCAACCTAGAAATTGGAGACTGATGGCACAAGGCTTGTTTTCTCATTAGGAAAGCTCCGTTCATGCGGCCTCGAAGATACCTGAAAAGCATTGTTGTTCCCAGGGATTTAGTCACTGCCTGCCTGCTTCTGCGAGGAAAATGAGTTTTCCCGAAAGAAACCTTGTGCTTCCAGTTCCTAGTTGGAAGCTCACCCTGCTCTGCTCTATAACTAAAGTGAAAGTCAAGGGGAGCACTTGCCTCGAAGTAAGGCCCTGAATAGCCTTACAAAACGGGAGGCATGCAGCATCTCCATGAGGACTTCAACGCTGCTCTGCTTTAGTTTTTAGGTAGTAAGCTTTCCAATACTCCTAGAGACCTTGCTTCAGCACCCATTTCGGTATCAGAAAACTGCCTAGAGCCAGGAAGCTTTCGTCCTGCGTGAATGCTGCGTATCAACCTACATATTGAAGACTGATGGCACAAGGCTTGTTTGCCCATTATGAAAGCACCGTTTATGCGGCCTCGAAGATTCCTGAAAGGCTTTGTTGTTGCTGGGGTTTTAGTCACTGCATGCATAGTTCTGATAAGATACTGAGTTTTCCCATAAGAAACTTTGTGCTTCCAGTTCCTAGTAGGAAGCTCCCCTTGCTCTGCACTGTAACTAAAGTTAAAGTCAAGGGAGCGCCAGCCTCTATGTAAGGCCCTGAATATCCTTACAAAACGGGAGGCATGCAGCAGTTCCCTGAGGCTTTCAACGCTGTTCTGCTTTAGTTTAACGGTAGTAAGCTTTCCAAGTCTCCTAAAGACCCTGCTTCAGCACCCGTTTCGGTATCAGAAAACTGCCTAGAGCCAGGAAGCTTTCGTCCTACGTGAATGCTGCGTATCAACTTACATATTGAAGACTGATGGCAC
Source organism: Balaenoptera physalus (assembly GCF_965194825.1). Classification (NCBI taxonomy): domain Eukaryota; kingdom Metazoa; phylum Chordata; class Mammalia; order Artiodactyla; family Balaenopteridae; genus Balaenoptera; species Balaenoptera physalus. The sequence goes on along the minus strand of NW_028124152.1, from coordinate 10,388 downwards.
AAGGCTTGTTTGCCCATTATGAAAGCACCATTTATGCGGCCTCGAAGATTCCTGAAAGGCTTTGTTGTTGCTGGGGTTTTAGTCACTGCATGCATAGTTCTGATAAGATATTGAGTTTTCCCATAAGAAACCTTGTGCTTCCAGTTCCTAGTTGGAAGCTCCCCTTGCTCTGCACTGTAACTAAAGTTAAAGTCAAAGGAGCGCCAGCCTCTATGTAAGGCCCTGAATATCCTTACAAAACGGGAGGCATGCAGCAGTTCCCTGAGGCTTTCAACGCTGTTCTGCTTTAGTTTAATGGTAGTAAGCTTTACAAGACTCCTAAAGACGCGGCTTCAGCACCCGTTTCGATATCAGAAAATTGCCTAGAGCCAGGAAGCCCTGGTTCAGCGAATATGCTGCGTGTCCACCTAGAAATTGGAGACTGATGGCACAAGGCCTGTTTGCCCATTATGAAAGCTCCGTTCATGTGGCCTCGAATATACCTGAAAAGCATTGCTGTTGCCAGAGTTGTAGTCACTGCCGGCATGTTTCTGAGAAGAGATTGAGTTATCCAGTAAGAAACCTTGTGCTTCCAGTTCCTAGTTGGAAGCTCACCTGCTTTGCTCTATACCTAAAGTCAAAGTCAACGTGAGCCCTAGCCTCGAAGGAAGTCCCTGATTTCCCTTGCCAAACGGGAGGCATGGAGCAGCTCCATGAGGCCTTCTTCACTGTTCTGCTTTAGTTTCACCGTAGTAAGCTTTCCCAGACTCCTAGGGACCTTGCTTTAGAAACCGTTTCAGTACCAGTATACTGAGTAGAGCCAAGAAGCTCAGGGCCAGCTAAGCTACTTCTGCCCCGTAGGCCTTTTGGAACACCTCAGTGTTGGCTAGAGAAAGGCAACACACTGCACTCCTCCCTGGGAAAGCCAGATGACCTCAGCTCTACACAGGATTCAGGAACACACTTCTAGACTGTCCTCCATGCAATGGATGTAACCTCATTCCCCTAGCTGAAATCTATTGAGAAAAACACTCTGCTTCGAATCCCTTTTCACCTTTTACACTTAGAGTCACGCATCCGGAAGGAGCTGGTCGGCTTGCATCCAAGTACAATTTAAGCACTGTTCTTGGTGTAACACTGCAGGTCTTTGGAGGAAGCACAGGCACCTGTCTCCCTCACGCATCCTTTGTTTAGGCACTTTGCTGCAGGCAGATAAGCTGTCGTAGAAAAAAGTTGAATCAGGGAAAGCCCCACTGGGTATCGTGAATCTCTTTTGACTTGTTAACATCAACATGTCCTTATGCTGCGTGTCAATCTGGAAATGTGAGACTGAGACACAGATCTTGCTTTCCTATTTTGAAAGCTCCACTCATGCAGTCTCGAAGCTACCAGAAAAGCACTGTTGTTACGGTGCTTTGAGTTACTGCCGGCATGGCTCAGAGAAGAAAATGAGTTTTCTGGAAAGAAACTTTGTGCTTCCAGTTCCAAGTTGGAAGCTCAACCTGCGCTCCTCTATACCAAAAGTGAGAGTCAACGTGAGCACCAACCTCCAAGTATGGCCCTGATTATCCTTGCAAAGCAGGAAGCATGCAGCAGTTCCATGAGGCCTTCATCACTGTTCTTCTTTAGTTTAGCGGTAGTAAGCTTTCCAAGACTCCTAGGAACCTTCCTTCAGCACCCGTTTCGGTAACAGAAAACTGCAGAGAGCCAGGAAGCTCTGGTCCTCCGTGTATGCTGCGTGTCAACCTAGAAATTGGAGACTGATGGCACAAGGCTTGTTTTCTCATTAGGAAAGCTCCGTTCATGCGGCCTCGAAGATACCTGAAAAGCGTTGTTGTTGCCAGGGATTTAGTCACTGCCTGCCTGCTTCTGCGAGGAAAATGAGTTTTCCCGAAAGAAACCTTGTGCTTCCAGTTCCTAGTTGGAAGCTCACCCTGCTCTGCTCTATAACTAAAGTGAAAGTCAAGGGGAGCACTTGCCTCGAAGTAAGGCCCTGAATAGCCTTACAAAACGGGAGGCATGCAGCATCTCCATGAGGACTTCAACGCTGCTCTGCTTTAGTTTTTAGGTAGTAAGCTTTCCAATACTCCTAGAGACCTTGCTTCAGCACCCATTTCGGTATCAGAAAACTGCCTAGAGCCAGGAAGCTTTCGTCCTGCGTGAATGCTGCGTATCAACCTACATATTGAAGACTGATGGCACAAGGCTTGTTTGCCCATTATGAAAGCACCGTTTATGCGGCCTCGAAGATTCCTGAAAGGCTTTGTTGTTGCTGGGGTTTTAGTCACTGCATGCATAGTTCTGATAAGATACTGAGTTTTCCCATAAGAAACTTTGTGCTTCCAGTTCCTAGTAGGAAGCTCCCCTTGCTCTGCACTGTAACTAAAGTTAAAGTCAAGGGAGCGCCAGCCTCTATGTAAGGCCCTGAATATCCTTACAAAACGGGAGGCATGCAGCAGTTCCCTGAGGCTTTCAACGCTGTTCTGCTTTAGTTTAACGGTAGTAAGCTTTCCAATACTCCTAGAGACCTGTCTTCAGCACCCGTTTCGGTATCAGAAAACTGCCTAGAGCCAGGAAGCTTTCGTCCTGCGTGAATGCTGCGTATCAACTTACATATTGAAGACTGATGGCACAAGGCTTGTTTGCCCATTATGAAAGCACCGTTTATGCGGCCTCGAAGATTCCTGAAAGGCTTTGTTGTTGCCGGGGTTTTAGTCAAAGCATGCATAGTTCTGATAAGATATTGAGTTTTCCCATAAGAAACCTTGTGCTTCCAGTTCCTAGTTGGAAGGTCCCCTTGCTCTGCACTGTAACTAAAGTTAAAGTCAAGGGAGCGCCAGCCTCTAGGTAAGGCCCTGAATATCCTTACAAAACGGGAGGCATGCAGCAGTTCCCTGAGGCTTTCAACGCTGTTCTGCTTTAGTTTAACGGTAGTAAGCTTTCCAAGACTCCTAAAGACCCTGCTTCAGCACCCGTTTCGATATCAGAAAATTGCCTAGAGCCAGGAAGCCCTGGTTCAGCGAGTATGCTGCGTGTCAACCTAGAAATTGGAGACTGATGGCACAAGGCCTGTTTGCCCATTATGAAAGCTCCGTTCATGTGGCCTCGAATATACCTGAAAAGCATTGCTGTTGCCAGAGTTGTAGTCACTGCCGGCATGTTTCTGAGAAGAGATTGAGTTATCCAGTAAGAAACCTTGTGCTTCCAGTTCCTAGTTGGAAGCTCACCTGCTTTGCTCTATACCTAAAGTCAAAGTCAACGTGAGCCCTAGCCTCGAAGGAAGGCCCTGATTTGCCTTGCCAAACTGGAGGCATGGAGCAGCTCCATGAGGCCTTCTTCACTGTTCTGCTTTAGTTTCACCGTAGTAAGCTTTTCAAGACTCCTAGGGACCTTGCTTTAGAAACCGTTTCAGTACCAGTATACTGAGTACAGCCAAGAAGCTCAGGGCCAGCTAAGCAACTTCTGCCCCGTAGGCCTTTTGGAACACCTCAGTGTTGGCTAGAGAAAGGCAACACACTGCACTCCTCCCTGGGAAAGCCAGATGACCTCAGCTCTACACAGGATTCAGGAACACACTTCTAGACTGTCCTCCATGCAATGGATGTAACCTCATTCCCCTAGCTGAAATCTATTGAGAAAAACACTCTGCTTCGAATCCCTTTTCACCTTTTACACTTAGAGTCACGCATCCTGAAGGAGCTGGTCGGCTTGCATCCAAGTACAATTTAAGCACTGTTCTTGGTGTAACACTGCAGGTCTTTGGAGGAAGCACAGGCACCTGTCTCCCTCACGCATCCTTTGTTTAGGCACTTTGCTGCAGGCAGATAAGCTGTCGTAGAAAAAAGTTGAATCAGGGAAAGCCCCACTGGGTATCGTGAATCTCTTTTGACTTGTTAACATCAACATGTCCTTATGCTGCGTGTCAATCTGGAAATGTGAGACTGAGACACAGATCTTGCTTTCCTATTTTGAAAGCTCCACTCATGCAGTCTCGAAGCTACCAGAAAAGCACTGTTGTTACGGTGCTTTTAGTTACTGCCGGCATGGCTCAGAGAAGAAAATGAGTTTTCTGGAAAGAAACTTTGTGCTTCCAGTTCCAAGTTGGAAGCTCAACCTGCGCTCCTCTATACCAAAAGTGAGAGTCAACGTGAGCACCAACCTCCAAGTAAGGCCCTGATTATCCTTGCAAAGCAGGAAGCATGCAGCAGTTCCATGAGGCCTTCATCACTGTTCTTCTTTAGTTTAGCGGTAGTAAGCTTTCCAAGACTCCTAGGAACCTTCCTTCAGCACCCGTTTCGGTAACAGAAAACTGCAGAGAGCCAGGAAGCTCTGGTCCTCCGTGTATGCTGCGTGTCAACCTAGAAATTGGAGACTGATGGCACAAGGCTTGTTTTCTCATTAGGAAAGCTCCGTTCATGCGGCCTCGAAGATACCTGAAAAGCGTTGTTGTTGCCAGGGATTTAGTCACTGCCTGCCTGCTTCTGCGAGGAAAATGAGTTTTCCCGAAAGAAACCTTGTGCTTCCAGTTCCTAGTTGGAAGCTCACCCTGCTCTGCTCTATAACTAAAGTGAAAGTCAAGGGGAGCACTTGCCTCGAAGTAAGGCCCTGAATAGCCTTACAAAACGGGAGGCATGCAGCAGTTCCCTGAGGCTTTCAACGCTGCTCTGCTTTAGTTTTTAGGTAGTAAGCTTTCCAATACTCCTAGAGACCTTGCTTCAGCACCCATTTCGGTATCAGAAAACTGCCTAGAGCCAGGAAGCTTTCGTCCTGCGTGAATGCTGCGTATCAACCTACATATTGAAGACTGATGGCACAAGGCTTGTTTGCCCATTATGAAAGCACCGTTTATGCGGCCTCGAAGATTCCTGAAAGGCTTTGTTGTTGCTGGGGTTTTAGTCACTGCATGCATAGTTCTGATAAGATACTGAGTTTTCCCATAAGAAACTTTGTGCTTCCAGTTCCTAGTAGGAAGCTCCCCTTGCTCTGCACTGTAACTAAAGTTAAAGTCAAGGGAGCGCCAGCCTCTATGTAAGGCCCTGAATATCCTTACAAAACGGGAGGCATGCAGCAGTTCCCTGAGGCTTTCAACGCTGTTCTGCTTTAGTTTAACGGTAGTAAGCTTTCCAATACTCCTAGAGACCTGTCTTCAGCACCCGTTTCGGTATCAGAAAACTGCCTAGAGCCAGGAAGCTTTCGTCCTGCGTGAATGCTGCGTATCAACCTACATATTGAAGACTGATGGCACAAGGCTTGTTTGCCCATTATGAAAGCACCGTTTATGCGGCCTCGAAGATTCCTGAAAGGCTTTGTTGTTGCTGGGGTTTTAGTCACTGCATGCATAGTTCTGATAAGATACTGAGTTTTCCCATAAGAAACTTTGTGCTTCCAGTTCCTAGTAGGAAGCTCCCCTTGCTCTGCACTGTAACTAAAGTTAAAGTCAAGGGAGCGCCAGCCTCTATGTAAGGCCCTGAATATCCTTACAAAACGGGAGGCATGCAGCAGTTCCCTGAGGCTTTCAACGCTGTTCTGCTTTAGTTTAACGGTAGTAAGCTTTCCAATACTCCTAGAGACCTGTCTTCAGCACCCGTTTCGGTATCAGAAAACTGCCTAGAGCCAGGAAGCTTTCGTTCTGCGTGAATGCTGCGTATCAACCTACATATTGAAGACTGATGGCACAAGGCTTGTTTGCCCATTATGAAAGCACCGTTTATGCGGCCTCGAAGATTCCTGAAAGGCTTTGTTGTTGCTGGGGTTTTAGTCACTGCATGCATAGTTCTGATAAGATACTGAGTTTTCCCATAAGAAACTTTGTGCTTCCAGTTCCTAGTAGGAAGCTCCCCTTGCTCTGCACTGTAACTAAAGTTAAAGTCAAGGGAGCGCCAGCCTCTATGTAAGGCCCTGAATATCCTTACAAAACGGGAGGCATGCAGCAGTTCCCTGAGGCTTTCAACGCTGTTCTGCTTTAGTTTAACGGTAGTAAGCTTTCCAATACTCCTAGAGACCTGTCTTCAGCACCCGTTTCGGTATCAGAAAACTGCCTAGAGCCAGGAAGCTTTCGTCCTGCGTGAATGCTGCGTATCAACTTACATATTGAAGACTGATGGCACAAGTCTTGTTTGCCCATTATGAAAGCACCGTTTATGCGGCCTCGAAGATTCCTGAAAGGCTTTGTTGTTGCTGGGGTTTTAGTCACTGCATGCATAGTTCTGATAAGATACTGAGTTTTCCCATAAGAAACTTTGTGCTTCCAGTTCCTAGTAGGAAGCTCCCCTTGCTCTGCACTGTAACTAAAGTTAAAGTCAAGGGAGCGCCAGCCTCTAGGTAAGGCCCTGAATTTCCTTACAAAACGGGAGGCATGCAGCAGTTCCCTGAGGCTTTCAAAGCTGTTCTGCTTTAGTTTAACGGTAGTAAGCTTTCCAAGACTCCTAAAGACCCTGCTTCAGCACCCGTTTCGATATCAGAAAATTGCCTAGAGCCAGGAAGCCCTGGTTCAGCGAGTATGCTGCGTGTCAACATAGAAATTGGAGACTGATGGCACAAGGCCTATTTGCCCATTATGAAAGCTCCGTTCATGTGGCCTCGTATATACCTGGAAAGCATTGCTGTTGCCAGAGTTGTAGTCACTGCCGGCATGTTTCTGAGAAGATATTGAGTTATCCCATAAGAAACCTTGTGCTTCCAGTTCCTAGTTGGAAGCTCACCCTGCTCTGCTCTATACCCAAAGTCAAAGTCAACGTGATCCCTAGCCTCGAAGGAAGGCCCTGATTTGCCTTGCCAAACTGGAGGCATGGAGCAGCTCCATGAGGCCTTCTTCACTGTTCTGCTTTAGTTTCACCGTAGTAAGCTTTTCAAGCCTCCTAGGGACCTTGCTTTAGAAACCGTTTCAGTACCAGTATACTGAGTACAGCCAAGAAGCTCAGGGCCAGCTAAGCAACTTCTGCCCCGTAGGCCTTTTGGAACACCTCAGTGTTGGCTAGAGAAAGGCAACACACTGCACTCCTCCCTGGGAAAGCCAGATGACCTCAGCTCTACACAGGATTCAGGAACACACTTCTAGACTGTCCTCCATGCAATGGATGTAACCTCATTCCCCTAGCTGAAATCTATTGAGAAAAACAGTCTGCTTCGAATCCCTTTTCACCTTTTACACTTAGAGTCACGCATCCTGAAGGAGCTGGTCGGCTTGCATCCAAGTACAATTTAAGCACTGTTCTTGGTGTAACACTTCAGGTCTTTGGAGGAAGCACAGGCACCTGTCTCCCTCACGCATCCTTTGTTTAGGCACTTTGCTGCAGGCAGATAAGCTGTCGTAGAAAAAAGTTGAATCAGGGAAAGCCCCACTGTGTATCGTGAATCTCTTTTGACTTGTTAACATCAACATGTCCTTATGCTGCGTGTCAATCTGGAAATGTGAGACTGAGACACAGATCTTGCTTTCCCATTTTGAAAGCTCCACTCATGCAGTCTCCAAGCTACCAGAAAAGCACTGTTGTTACGGTGCTTTGAGTTACTGCCGGCATGGCTCAGAGAAGAAAATGAGTTTTCTGGAAAGAAACTTTGTGCTTCCAGTTCCAAGTTGGAAGCTCAACCTGCGCTCCTCTATACCTAAAGTGAGAGTCAACGTGAGCACCATCCTCCAAGTAAGGCCCTGATTATCGTTGCAAAGCGGGAGGCATGCAGCAGTTCCATGAGGCCTTCATCGCTGTTCTTCTTTAGTTTAGCGGTAGTAAGCTTTCCAAGACTCCTAGGAACCTTCCTTCAGCACCCGTTTCGGTAACAGAACCCCGCAGAGAGCCAGGAAGCTCTGGTCCTCCGTGTATGCTGCGTGTCAACCTAGAAATTGGAGACTGATGGCACAAGGCTTGTTTTCTCATTAGGAAAGCTCCGTTCATGCGGCCTCGAAGATACCTGAAAAGCGTTGTTGTTGCCAGGGATTTAGTCACTGCCTGCCTGCTTCTGCGAGGAAAATGAGTTTTCCCGAAAGAAACCTTGTGCTTCCAGTTCCTAGTTGGAAGCTCACCCTGCTCTGCTCTATAACTAAAGTGAAAGTCAAGGGGAGCACTTGCCTCGAAGTAAGGCCCTGAATAGCCTTACAAAACGGGAGGCATGCAGCATCTCCATGAGGACTTCAACGCTGCTCTGCTTTAGTTTTTAGGTAGTAAGCTTTCCAATACTCCTAGAGACCTTGCTTCAGCACCCATTTCGGTATCAGAAAACTGCCTAGAGCCAGGAAGCTTTCGTCCTGCGTGAATGCTGCGTATCAACCTACATATTGAAGACTGATGGCACAAGGCTTGTTTGCCCATTATGAAAGCACCGTTTATGCGGCCTCGAAGATTCCTGAAAGGCTTTGTTGTTGCTGGGGTTTTAGTCACTGCATGCATAGTTCTGATAAGATACTGAGTTTTCCCATAAGAAACTTTGTGCTTCCAGTTCCTAGTAGGAAGCTCCCCTTGCTCTGCACTGTAACTAAAGTTAAAGTCAAGGGAGCGCCAGCCTCTATGTAAGGCCCTGAATATCCTTACAAAACGGGAGGCATGCAGCAGTTCCCTGAGGCTTTCAACGCTGTTCTGCTTTAGTTTAACGGTAGTAAGCTTTCCAATACTCCTAGAGACCTGTCTTCAGCACCCGTTTCGGTATCAGAAAACTGCCTAGAGCCAGGAAGCTTTCGTCCTGCGTGAATGCTGCGTATCAACTTACATATTGAAGACTGATGGCACAAGGCTTGTTTGCCCATTATGAAAGCACCGTTTATGCGGCCTCGAAGATTCCTGAAAGGCTTTGTTGTTGCCGGGGTTTTAGTCAAAGCATGCATAGTTCTGATAAGATATTGAGTTTTCCCATAAGAAACCTTGTGCTTCCAGTTCCTAGTTGGAAGGTCCCCTTGCTCTGCACTGTAACTAAAGTTAAAGTCAAGGGAGCGCCAGCCTCTAGGTAAGGCCCTGAATATCCTTACAAAACGGGAGGCATGCAGCAGTTCCCTGAGGCTTTCAACGCTGTTCTGCTTTAGTTTAACGGTAGTAAGCTTTCCAAGACTCCTAAAGACCCTGCTTCAGCACCCGTTTCGATATCAGAAAATTGCCTAGAGCCAGGAAGCCCTGGTTCAGCGAGTATGCTGCGTGTCAACCTAGAAATTGGAGACTGATGGCACAAGGCCTGTTTGCCCATTATGAAAGCTCCGTTCATGTGGCCTCGAATATACCTGAAAAGCATTGCTGTTGCCAGAGTTGTAGTCACTGCCGGCATGTTTCTGAGAAGAGATTGAGTTATCCAGTAAGAAACCTTGTGCTTCCAGTTCCTAGTTGGAAGCTCACCTGCTTTGCTCTACACCTAAAGTCAAAGTCAACGTGAGCCCTAGCCTCGAAGGAAGGCCCTGATTTGCCTTGCCAAACTGGAGGCATGGAGCAGCTCCATGAGGCCTTCTTCACTGTTCTGCTTTAGTTTCACCGTAGTAAGCTTTTCAAGACTCCTAGGGACCTTGCTTTAGAAACCGTTTCAGTACCAGTATACTGAGTACAGCCAAGAAGCTCAGGGCCAGCTAAGCAACTTCTGCCCCGTAGGCCTTTTGGAACACCTCAGTGTTGGCTAGAGAAAGGCAACACACTGCACTCCTCCCTGGGAAAGCCAGATGACCTCAGCTCTACACAGGATTCAGGAACACACTTCTAGACTGTCCTCCATGCAATGGATGTAACCTCATTCCCCTAGCTGAAATCTATTGAGAAAAACACTCTGCTTCGAATCCCTTTTCACCTTTTACACTTAGAGTCACGCATCCTGAAGGAGCTGGTCGGCTTGCATCCAAGTACAATTTAAGCACTGTTCTTGGTGTAACACTGCAGGTCTTTGGAGGAAGCACAGGCACCTGTCTCCCTCACGCATCCTTTGTTTAGGCACTTTGCTGCAGGCAGATAAGCTGTCGTAGAAAAAAGTTGAATCAGGGAAAGCCCCACTGGGTATCGTGAATCTCTTTTGACTTGTTAACATCAACATGTCCTTATGCTGCGTGTCAATCTGGAAATGTGAGACTGAGACACAGATCTTGCTTTCCTATTTTGAAAGCTCCACTCATGCAGTCTCGAAGCTACCAGAAAAGCACTGTTGTTACGGTGCTTTGAGTTACTGCCGGCATGGCTCAGAGAAGAAAATGAGTTTTCTGGAAAGAAACTTTGTGCTTCCAGTTCCAAGTTGGAAGCTCAACCTGCGCTCCTCTATACCAAAAGTGAGAGTCAACGTGAGCACCAACCTCCAAGTAAGGCCCTGATTATCCTTGCAAAGCAGGAAGCATGCAGCAGTTCCATGAGGCCTTCATCACTGTTCTTCTTTAGTTTAGCGGTAGTAAGCTTTCCAAGACTCCTAGGAACCTTCCTTCAGCACCCGTTTCGGTAACAGAAAACTGCAGAGAGCCA